>NC_069499.1:518182351-518369851 GCF_027579735.1 Bombina bombina | reverse complement strand
CAAGAGTATTCTTAGGATTAGGACACAAGGAAGTAACAATAATTTCCCTATTGATGTTGTTAGAATTCACAACTTTTTGCAAAAATTTAAACAAAGTCCACAAAACAGCTTTATCTTGATAGAAAATCAGATAAGGAGACTCGCAAGAGAAAGCAGACAATTCAGAAACTCTTCTAGCAGAAGAGATAGCCAAAAGAAATAACACTTTCCAAGAAAGTAGTTTAATATCCAAAGAATGCATAGGCTCAAAAGGAGGAGCCTGCAAAATCTTTAAAACCAAATTGAGACTCCAAGGAGGAGAAATTGATTAAGTAACAGGCTTGATACAAATAAAAGCCTGAACAAACCAGTGAATATCAGGAAGCTTAGCAATCTTTTTATGAAATAAGAAAGAAAGAGCAGAGATTTGTCCTTTCAGAGTATTTGCAGACAAACCTTTATCCAAACCATCCTGAAGAAACTAAAATCCTAGGAATTCTAAATTAATGCCAAGAATAATCAAGGAGTGGAACACCATGAAATATAGGTTTTCCAAACCCTATGATAAATCTTACTTAAAACAGACTTACAAGCCTGTATCATAGTGTTAATTACTGTCAGAGAAACGTCTATGACTAAGAACAAAGCATTCAATTTCCATGCCTTCAAATTTAGAGATTTGAGATCCCGATGGAAAACTGGGCCTTGAGACAGAAGGTCTGGTCTTATAGGAAGTGACCAAGGCTGGCAACTGGACATTTGGACAAGGTCCGCATACCAGAACCTGTGAGGCCATGCTGGTGCTATCAGAAACATATAAGATTGTTCCATTATGATCTTTAAGATCACTCCCAGAGGTGAAAAAAGAAAGCAGGTTGGTAAAACTATGGAACTGCTAGAGAATTCATAATTTCCGCCTGAGGATCCCTGGACCTGGAGAGGTAACTGGTAAGTTTCTTGTTTAGATGAGAGGCCATCAGATCTATGTCTGGAGGACCCCACATCTGCACAATCTGATAGAACACATCTGGATGGAGAGACTACTACCCCAGATGTAGAATCTGACGGCTGAGATAATCTGCTTCCAAATTGTCTACACCTGGTATATGAATCGTAGTGATTAGACAAGAATTGGATTCCGCCAAAGAAAGTATTAGAGATACTTCTTTTATTGCTAGGGGACAGTGACCCCCCCTTCATCATTGACAAATGCCACTGTTGGAGAGTTGGGATTTAAGTATATCAGTAATGATATCTGAATATAATCCAAGCACCATTGGTGCCACATGCAAAACTGTAGAGGTCTCATGAAAACAAGCAAAAAAGATTGTGTCCAATGCTGCAAACATGAGACCAAAAACTTCCATGCACATAGCCACTGAAGCGAATGATCAGAGACAAGCTGAAACCAATCACAAACGTCTCTTTTCTGTTAGGGATAGAGTCATGGACACTGAATCTATCTGGAAATCTATTGAGCTAGTACCAAGATATTGTCCAAATAAGGAAACGCCAAAATACCCTGCTCTCTGATTACAGATAGAAGGGCACCTAAAACTATTAAGAATATTCTTGGTGCTGTTGCAAGGCCAAAGGGAAGAGCGACAAATTGTTAATGCTTGTTTAGAAAAGAGAATCTCAGAAAACGATAGTGATCTGGATGAATCGGATTTGTGAAGGTAAGCGTCCTGTAAGTCTATTGCGGACATCAAGTGATCTTGCTGAACAAAAGGCAGAATAGTCCCTATAGTCATCATCTTAAAACAAAACCATTTAAAGTTTTCAGATCCAAAATAGGTCTCAAAGAATTTTCCTTCATAGGTACAATGAATAGATTTTAATAAAAAAGCCAATCCTTGTTTCCTGCTGTGGAACTGGAAAAAAATTACCCCTGAAAATTCGAGACCTGAAACACATATAAGAAAGACTTGAGCTTTTACTGGGTTTTTAGTTAAATGGGTAAGAATGAATCTTCCCAAAGGAAGTCTTATTTTGAATCCTATTCGACACCCCTAAGAAATTATATTCTGAATCCACTGATTTTGGACAGAGTCTGTCCAAACTCTTTGAAATAGCTTTAGTCTGCCCCCTACAAGAATTACTGGCTTGAGGGCCGCACCTTCATATTAGGTTTAGGGACAGGATTTGGTTTCTTATAAGGCTTGGATTTATTCCAATTCGGAGATGGTCTCCAATTAGAGCCAGAGGCCTCAGGGGAAGGAGTGGTTTTCTGTTCTCTATTCTGACAAAAGGAACAAAAACAATTGGGAGTTTTAAATTTACCCTTAGATTTCTTGTCTTGAGGCAACAACAAAAACTCCCTTAACCCCCAGTAACAGTGGAGATAATAGAATAAAATTGTGAACCATGAAGATTTTTACCTTGAAAAGAGAGATAATAATCTAGTTTTATACACCATGTCAGCATTCCAAGATATAAGCCATAAAGCTCTTCTAGTTAGAAAGGCTAAAGACATGGATTTGACATTGATCTTCCCAACATCAAATATAGCATCACAAATAAAATGATTTGCATGAAGTAAAACAATAATGTTAGATAATTCAGAATCTGAAGACAACTGCTGTGCTAAACTGTCCAACCAAAAAGTAGAAGCAGTAGCAAAATCAGCCATAGATATAACAGGTCTAAGAATATAGCCCGAATATAAACATGCCCTTCTTGGATAAGATTCAAGCTTCCTATCTAGAGGATCAATGGCTACAGGTAAAGGATACAATTTTTTAAACCTAGAAGAAGGGTTAAACTAGGTACCAGGCTTAGACCAATCACATTAGAGATAGTGTCAGGAATAGGAAATACTTCAGGAGTAATAACAGTAGTCTTAAAGGGATACTAAACCCATTTTTTTCATGATTCCGATAGAGCAGGCAATTTTAAGCAACTTTCTAATTTACTCCTCTGATCAATTTTTCTTTGTTCTCTAGATATCTTTATTTGAAAAAGCAGGAACGTAAGTTTAGGAGCCGGTCCATTTTTGGTTCAGCACCTGGGTAGAGCTTGCTGATTGGTTTGCTACATTTAACCACCAAGTAGCAAGCGCTACCCAGGTGCTGAACCAAAAATGGACGGCTCCTAGGCTTACATTCAAATAAAGAGAGCAAGAGAACATAGAAAAAGAAAATTTATGCTTACCTGATAAAGTCCTTACTTGTGGGATTACGCCTCCTGGTCAGCAGGAGGAGGCAAAGAGCACCACAGCAGAGCTGTATATATAGCTCCTCCCTTCCCTCCCACTCCAGTCATTCGACCGAAGTTAGGAAGAGAAAGGAAAAGTCATGGTGCAGAGGTATCTGAAGAGTACAAAATTAATAACCTGTCTAGCAGAACAGGGCGGGCCGTGGACTCAGTGTCTAAAAAGAAACAAATATATCAGGTAAGCATACATTTTCTTTTCTTTTTAAAGACACGATGAGTACACGGATTTCATCCTTACTTGTGGGATACAATACCAAAGCAAGAGTACACGGATGAAAAGGGAGGGACAAGACAGGGAACCTAAACGGAAGGCACCACTACTGAAAGAACCTTTCTCCCAAAAACAGCCTCAGTCTAGGCAAAGGCATCAAATTGTAAAATTTAGAAAAATATGAAGAGAGGACCAAGTTGCCCTTGCAAATCTGTTCAACAGAAGCATCATCTTTGAATGCCCATGAGGAAGTAACAGCCCTAGTGGAATGAGCCGTAACCCTTAAAGGAAGCTGCAGTCCAACAGACGCATATGCAAAACGGATGATACTCTTAAACCAAAAAGAAAGAGAGGTAGCCGTAGCTTCCTGACCCCTACGTTTTCTCGAAAAAAGGACAAATAAGGAAGATGATCCTTAGTCGCTAGCAAGAGAAATTATAAAACCCCGGACTACGTCCAAATTGAGTAGCAAGATTTCCTTCTGAGAAGAAGGATTAGGACACAGGGAAAGAACAAGCAGCTTTCGATTAATGTTCCTGCTTGAAACAACCTTAGGAAGAAACCCTAGGGTAGAACGTAAAACTACCTTATCTGAATGAAAAAGACAAGGTAAGAAAAACATAATTTATGCTTACCTGATAAATTTATTTCTCTTGTAGTGTATTCAGTCCACGGGTCATCCATTACTTATGGGATATATTCCCTTCCCAACAGGAAGTTGCAAGAGGATCACCCAAAGCAGAGCTGCTATATAGCTCCTCCCCTCACATGTCATATCCAGTCATTCGACCGAAACAAGACAAGAAAGGAGAAACCATAGGGTGCAGTGGTGACTGAAGTTTTAATTAGAATTTAGATCTGCCTTAAAAAAGACAGGGCGGGCCGTGGACTGAATACACTACAAGAGAAATAAATTTATCAGGTAAGCATAAATTATGTTTTCTCTTGTTAAGTGTATTCAGTCCACGGGTCATCCATTACTTATGGGATACCAATACCAAAGCTAAAGTACACGGATGATGGGAGGGACAAGGCAGGAACTTAAACGGAAGGAACCACTGCCTGTAGAACCTTTCTCCCAAAAACAGCCTCCGAAGAAGCAAAAGTGTCAAATTTGTAAAATTTTGAAAAGGTGTGAAGCGAAGACCAAGTCGCAGCCTTGCAAATCTGTTCAACAGAGGCCTCATTTTTAAAGGCCCAGGTGGAAGCTACAGCTCTAGTGGAATGAGCTGTAATTCTTTCAGGGGGCTGCTGTCCAGCAGTCTCATAGGCTAAACGTATTATGCTACGAAGCCAAAAGGAGAGAGAGGTTGCCGAAGTTTTTTGACCTCTCCTCTGTCCAGAGTAAACGACAAACAGGGAAGAAGTTTGACGAAAATCTTTAGTTGCCTGTAAATAGAACTTCAGGGCACAGACTACGTACAGATTATGCAAAAGTCGTTCCTTCTTTGAAGAAGGATTAGGACATAAGGATGGAACAACAATCTCCTGATTGATATTCCTGTTAGAAACTACCTTAGGTAAAAACCCAGGTTTAGTACGCAGAACTACCTTGTCTGAATGGAAAATCAGATAAGGAGAATCACAATGTAAGGCCGATAACTCAGAGACTCTTCGAGCCGAGGAAATAGCCATCAAAAACAGAACTTACCAAGATAAAAGCTTAATATCAATGGAATGAAGGGGTTCAAACGGAACACCTTGAAGAACTTTAAGAACCAAGTTTAAGCTCCACGGCGGAGCAACAGTCTTAAACACAGGCTTAATCCTAGCCAAAGCCTGACAAAAAGCCTGGACGTCTGGAACTTCTGCCAGACGCTTGTGCAAAAGAATAGACAGAGCAGATAAGCCCTTTTCCAAACCCTCTTGTAGAAAGGACAATATCCTAGGAATCCTAACCTTACTCCATGAGTAACTCTTGGATTCGCACCAATATAAGTATTTACGCCATATCTTATGGTAGATTTTTCTGGTAACAGGCTTCCGTGCCTGTATTAAGGTATCAATAACTGACTCTGAGAAGCCACGCTTTGATAGGATCAAGCGTTCAATCTCCATGCAGTCAGCCTCAGAGAAAATAGATTTGGATGGTTGAAAGGACCTTGTATTAGAAGGTCCTGCCTCAGGGGCAGAGACCATGGTGGACAGGACGACATGTCCACTAGGTCTGCATACCAGGTCCTGCGTGGCCACGCAGGCGCTATCAGAATCACTGATGCTCTCTCCTGTTTGATCTTGGCAATCAGTCGAGGCAGCAGCGGAAACGGTGGAAACACATAAGCCATGTTGAAAACCCAAGGGGCTGCTAGAGCATCTATCAGCGCCGCTCCTGGGTCCCTGGACCTGGATCGGTAATGAGGAAGCTTGGCATTCTGGCAAGACGCCATGAGATCCAGTTCTGGTTTGCCCCAACGATGAATCAGTTGAGCGAACACCTCCGGATGAAGTTCCCACTCCCCCGGATGAAAAGTCTGGCGACTTAGAAAGTCCGCCTCCCAGTTCTCCACGCCTGGGATGTGGATCGCTGACAGGTGGCAAGAGTGAGACTCTGCCCAGCGAATTATCTTTGAGACTTCTAACATCGCTAGGGAACTCCTGGTTCCCCCTTGATGGTTGATGTAAGCCACAGTCGTGATGTTGTCCGACTGAAATCTGATGAACCTCAGTGTTGCTAACTGAGGCCAAGCTAGAATAGCATTGAATATTGCCATGTCCATTGCCGCTACCATTAAGCTGATTACTTCCATGCACTGAGCCACTGACGGGCGTGGAATGGAATGAAGCACACGGCAAGCATTTAGAAGTTTTGATAACCTGGACTCCGTCAGGTAAATTTTCATCTCTACAGAATCTATAAGAGTCCCTAGGAAGGAGACTCTTGTGAGTGGTGATAGAGAACTCTTTTCCACGTTCACTTTCCACCCATGCGACCTCAGAAATGCCAGAACTATCTCTGTATGAGACTTGGCCATTTGAAAGCTTGATGCCTGTATCAGGATGTCGTCTAGATACGGAGCCACCGCTATGCCTCGCGGTCTTAGAACCGCCAGAAGTGAGCCCAGAACCTTTGTAAAGATTCTCGGGGCCGTAGCCAACCCGAAGGGAAGAGCTACAAACTGGTAATGCCCGTCTAGAAAGGCAAATCTCAGGTACCGATAATGATCTTTGTGAATCGGTATGTGAAGGTAGGCATCCTTTAAGTCCACTGTGGTCATGTACTGACCCTCTTGGATCATGGGTAGGATGGTTCGAATAGTTTTCATTTTGAATGATGGAACTCTTAGGAATTTGTTTAAGATCTTTAGGTCCAAGATTGGTCTGAAGGTTCCCTCTTTCTTGGGAACCACAAACAGATTTGAGTAAAATCCCTGTCCTTGTTCCGTCCGCGGAACCGGGTGGATTACCCCCATTACTAGGAGGTCTTGTACACAGCGTAGGAATGCCTCTTTCTTTATCTGGTTTTCTGATAACCTTGATAGATGGAATCTCCCTCGAGGAGGAGAAGCTTTGAAGTCCAGAAGATATCCCTGAGATATGATCTCCACGCCCAGGGATCCTGGACATCTCTTGCCCACGCATGGGCGAAGAGACAAAGTCTGCCCCCCACTAGATCCGTTTCCGGATAGGGGGCCGTTCCTTCATGCTGTCTTGGGGGCAGTAGTAGGTTTTCTGGCCTGCTTGCCCTTGTTCCAGGACTGGTTAGTTTTCCAGGCCTGTCTGTAGCGAGCAACAGTTCCATCCTGTTTTGAGGCGGAGGAAGTTAATGCTTCTCCTGCCTTGAAATTTCGAAAGGTACAAAAATTAGACTGTTTGGCCTTTGATTTGACCCTGTCTTGAGGAAGGGTATGACCCTTACCTCCAGTAATGTCAGCAATAATTTCTTTCAAGCCGGGCCCGAATAAGGTCTGCCCCTTGAAAGGAATATTAAGTAATTTCGATTTTGAAGTCACGTCAGCTGACCAGGATTTAAGCCATAGCGCTCTCCGCGCCTGGATGGCGAATCCGGAGTTCTTAGCCGTTAGTTTAGTCAAATGTACAATGGCATCAGAAACAAATGCATTAGCTAGCTTAAGCGATTTAAGCTTGTCCATAATTTCATCCAATGGAGCTGTGTGAATGGCCTCTTCCAGAGACTCAAACAAGAATGCCGCAGCAGCAGTGACAGGCGCAATGCATGCAAGGGGCTGCAAAATAAAACCTTGTTGAACAAACATTTTCTTAAGGTAACCTTCTAATTTTTTATCCATTGGATCCGAAAAAGCACAACTATCCTCCACCGGGATAGTGGTACACTTAGCTAAAGTAGAAACTGCTCCCTCCACCTTAGGGACCGTCTGCCATAAGTCCCGTGTAGTGGCGTCTATTGGAAACATCTTCCTAAATATAGGAGGTGGGGAAAATGGCACACCGGGTCTATCCCACTCCTTGCTAATAATTTCAGTAAGCCTTTTAGGTATAGGAAAAACGTCAGTACACACCGGTACCGCATAGTATCTATCCAGCCTACACAATTTCTCTGGAATTGCCACTGTGTTACAGTCATTCAGAGCAGCTAAAACCTCCCCAAGCAATACACGGAGGTTCTCAAGCTTAAATTTAAAATTAGAGATCTCTGAATCAGGTTTCCCCTGATCAGATCCGTCACCCACAGAATGAAGCTCTCCGTCCTCATGTTCTGCAAACTGTGACGCAGTATCAGACATGGCTCTTACAGCACCAGCGCGCTCTGCATCTCTCCTAATCCCAGAGCTATCGCGCTTGCCTCTCAATTCTGCCAATCTAGATAATACTTCTGACAGGGTATTATTCATGATTGTAGCCATGTCCTGTAAAGGAATTGCTATGGGCGTCCCTGATGTACTTGGCGCCATATTAGCACGAGCCCCCTGAGCGGGAGGCGAAGGTACCGACACGTGAGGAGAGTTAGTCGGCATAACTTCCCCCTCGTCGTCTCGTGATAATTCTTTTATAGATAAAGACTGACCTTTATTATTTAAAGTGAAATCAATACATTTAGTACACATATTTCTATGGGGCTGCACACTGGCCTTCAAACATAGTGAACAGATTCATCTGTGTCAGACATGTTTAAACAGACTAGCAATGAGACTAGCAAGCTTGGAAAACACTTTAAAATAAATTTACAAGCAATATAGAAAACGCTACTGCGCCTTTAAGAAGCACAAAAAACTGTCACAGTTGAAATAACAATGAACCAAATCAGTTATAGCAACCAAATTTTCACAGTAAATGTATTAAGTTAGCAGAGCATTGCACCCACTTGCAAATGGATGATTAACCCCTTAATACCCAAACCGGATAATCAATAGAGAAAAAAACGTTTTTTAACACAGTCAAACACACTGTCACAGGTCTGCTGTGACTGATTACCTCCCTCAAAATAACTTTTGAAGTCCCTTGAGCTCTCTAGAGACGTCCTGGGTCATGCAGGAAGAAGCAGGAAGACTGAGACTGAATTTTTACTGCGCAAAAAAGCGCTAAAAACAGAATTTATGCTTACCTGATAAATTACTTTCTCCAACGGTGTGTCCGGTCCACGGCGTCATCCTTACTTGTGGGAATATCTCTTCCCCAACAGGAAATGGCAAAGAGTCCCAGCAAAGCTGGCCATATAGTCCCTCCTAGGCTCCGCCCACCCCAGTCATTCGACCAACGGACAGGAGGAAAAATATAGGAGAAACCATATGGTACCGTGATGACTGTAGTAAGAGAAAATAATTCATCAGACCTGATTAAAAAACCAGGGCGGGCCGTGGACCGGACACACCGTTGGAGAAAGTAATTTATCAGGTAAGCATAAATTCTGTTTTCTCCAACATTGGTGTGTCCGGTCCACGGCGTCATCCTAACTTGTGGGAACCAATACCAAAGCTTTAGGACACGGATGAAGGGAGGGAGCAAATCAGGTTACCTAAACGGAAGGCACCACGGCTTGCAAAACCTTTCTCCCAAAAATAGCCTCCGAAGAAGCAAAAGTATCAAATTTGTAAAATTTGGCAAAAGTGTGCAGTGAAGACCAAGTCACTGCCTTACATATCTGATCAACAGAAGCCTCGTTCTTGAAGGCCCATGTGGAAGCCACAGCCCTAGTGGAGTGAGCTGTGATTCTTTCAGGAGGCTGCCGTCCGGCAGTCTCGTAAGCCAATCGGATGATGCTTTTAAGCCAAAAGGAAAGAGAGGTAGAAGTCGCTTTTTGACCTCTCCTTTTACCAGAATAGACGACAAACAGAGAAGATGTTTGTCTGAAATCTTTTGTAGCTTCTAAATAGAATTTTAGAGCACGGACTACGTCCAAATTGTGTAACAAACGTTCCTTCTTTGAAACTGGATTCGGACACAAAGAAGGTACAACTATCTCCTGGTTAATATTTTTGTTAGAAACAACCTTTGGAAGAAAACCAGGCTTAGTACGCAAAACCACCTTATCTGCATGGAACACCAGATAGGGCGGAGAACACTGCAGAGCAGATAACTCTGAAACTCTTCTAGCAGAAGAAATAGCAACCAAAAACAAAACTTTCCAAGATAACAACTTAATATCTATGGAATGTAGAGGTTCAAACGGAACCCCTTGAAGAACTGAAAGAACTAGATTTAAACTCCAGGGAGGAGTCAAAGGTCTGTAAACAGGCTTGATCCTAACCAGAGCCTGAACAAATGCTTGAACATCTGGCATAGCTGCCAGTCGTTTGTGTAGTAAGACAGATAAAGCAGAAATCTGTCCCTTTAGAGAACTCGCAGATAATCCTTTATCCAAACCTTCTTGCAGAAAGGAAAGAATCTTAGGAATTTTTACCTTATTCCAAGGGAATCCCTTGGATTCACACCAGCAGATATATCTTTTCCATATTTTATGGTAAATCTTTCTAGTTACCGGTTTTCTGGCCTGAACCAGAGTATCAATCACCGAATCTGAAAACCCACGCTTTGATAGAATCAAGCGTTCAATCTCCAAGCCGTCAGCTGGAGGGAGACCAGATTTGTATGTTCGAATGGACCCTGAACAAGAAGGTCCTGTCTCAAAGGTAGCTTCCATGGTGGAACCGATGACATATTCACCAGGTCTGCATACCAAGTCCTGCGTGGCCACGCAGGAGCTATCAAGATCACCGAGGCCCTCTCCTGTTTGATCCTGGCTACCAGCCTGGGAATGAGAGGAAACGGTGGGAACACATAAGCTAGGTTGAAGGTCCAAGGCGCTACTAGTGCATCCACTAGAGTCGCCTTGGGATCCCTGGATCTGGACCCGTAGCAAGGAACCTTGAAGTTCTGACGAGACGCCATCAGATCCATGTCTGGAATGCCCCATAATTGAGTCAACTGGGCAAAAATCTCCGGGTGGAGTTCCCACTCCCCAGGATGGAATGTCTCACGACTCAAATAATCCGCTTCCCAGTTTTCCACACCTGGGATGTGGATCGCAGATAGATGGCAGGAGTGATTCTCCGCCCATTGTATTATTTTGGTTACTTCTTTCATCGCCAGGGAACTCCTTCTTCCCCCCTGATGATTGATATACGCAACAGTCGTCATGTTGTCTGATTGGAATCTTATGAATCTGGCCTTTGCAAGCTGAGGCCAAGCCCTGAGAGCATTGAATATCGCTCTTAGTTCCAGAATGTTTATCGGGAGAAGAGACTCTTCCCGAGACAATAGTAACTGAGCTTTCAGGGATTCCCAGACCGCACCCCAGCCCACTAGACTGGCGTCGGTCGTGACAATGACCCACTCTGGTCTGCGGAAGCTCATTCCCTGGGATAGGTGGTCCAGGGATATCCACCAACGAAGTGAATCTCTGGTCTTCTGATCTACTTGAATCACTGGAGACAAGTCTGTATAGTCCCCATTCCACTGTTTCAGCATGCACAGTTGTAATGGTCTTAGATGAATTCGCGCAAAAGGAACTATGTCCATTGCTGCAACCATCAACCCTACTACTTCCATGCACTGAGCTATGGAAGGACGTGGAACAGAATGAAGAACTTGACAAGCGCTTAGAAGTTTTGACTTTCTGACATCTGTCAGAAAGCTCCTCATTTCTAAGGAATCTATTATTGTTCCCAGGAAGGGAACTCTTGTTGACGGAGACAGAGAACTTTTTTCTATGTTCACCTTCCATCCGTGAGATCTGAGAAAGGTCAGAACGATGTCTGTATGAGCCTTTGCCTTTGAAAGGGACGACGCTTGTATTAGAATGTCGTCCAAGTATGGTACTACTGCAATGCCCCTCGGTCTTAGAACCGCTAGAAGGGACCCGAGTACCTTTGTGAAAATCCTTGGAGCAGTGGCTAATCCGAATGGGAGGGCCACAAACTGGTAATGTTTGTCCAGAAAGGCGAACCTTGATGATGTTCTTTGTGGATAGGAATATGTAGGTACGCATCCTTTAGATCCACGGTAGTCATAAATTGACCTTCCTGGATAGTGGGTAGAATCGTTCGAATGGTTTCCATTTTGAACGATGGTACCCTGAGAAATTTGTTTAGGATCTTTAAATCCAGAATTGGTCTGAAGGTTCCCTCTTTTTTGGGAACTACGAACAGATTTGAGTAAAATCCCATTCCTTGTTCCGTCATTGGAACTGGGTGTATCACTCCCATCTTTAGCAGGTCTTCTACACAATGTAAGAACGCATGTCTCTTTATTTGGTTTGAGGATAAGTGAGACATGTGGAACCTTCCCCTTGGGGGTAGTTCCTTGAACTCCAGAAGATAACCCTGAGAAACTATTTCTAGCATCCAGGGATCCTGAACGTCTCTTGCCCAAGCCTGAGCAAAGAGAGAGAGTCTGCCCCCCACTAGATCCGGTCCCGGATCGGGGGCTACTCCTTCATGCCGTTTTGTTAGCGGTAGCAGGCTTCTTGGTCTGCTTACCCTTGTTCCAGCCTTGCATCGGTTTCCAGGCTGGTTTGGACTGTGAGGCATTACCCTCTTGCTTAGAGGATGCAGAATTAGAGGCCGGTCCGTTCCTGAAATTACGAAAGGAACGAAAATTAGACTTATTCTTGGCCTTGAAAGGCCTATCTTGTGGGAGGGCGTGGCCCTTTCCCCCAGTGATGTCTGAGATAATCTCTTTCAATTCTGGTCCAAAGAGAGTTTTACCCTTGAAGGGGATGTTAAGCAATTTTGTCTTGGATGATACATCCGCTGACCAAGACTTTAGCCAAAGCGCTCTGCGCGCCACAATTGCAAACCCTGAATTTTTTGCCGCTAATCTAGCTAATTGCAAAGCGGCATCTAAAATAAAAGAGTTAGCCAACTTAAGTGCGTGAACTCTGTCCATAACCTCCTCATATGGAGTCTCTCTACTGAGCGACTTTTCTAGTTCCTCGAACCAGAACCACGCTGCTGTAGTGACAGGAACAATGCACGAAATGGGTTGTAGAAGGTAACCTTGCTGTACAAAAATCTTTTTAAGCAGACCTTCCAATTTTTTATCCATAGGATCTCTGAAAGCACAACTATCTTCGATAGGAATAGTAGTGCGCTTGTTTAGAGTAGAAACTGCCCCCTCGACCTTGGGGACTGTCTGCCATAAGTCCTTTCTGGGGTCGACCATAGGAAATAATTTCTTAAATATAGGAGGGGGAACAAAAGGTATGCCGGGCTTCTCCCACTCCTTATTCACTATGTCCGCCACCCGCTTGGGTATAGGAAAAGCGTCGGGGTGCACCGGAACCTCTAGGAACTTGTCCATCTTGCATAATTTTTCTGGAATGACCAAGTTGTCACAATCATCCAGAGTAGATAACACCTCCTTAAGCAGTGCGCGGAGATGTTCTAATTTAAATTTAAATGTCACAACATCAGGTTCAGCCTGTTGAGAAATTTTTCCTGAATCTGAAATTTCCCCATCTGACAAAACCTCCCTCATGGCCCCTTCAGATTGGTGTGAGGGTATGACAGAACAATTATCATCAGCGCCCTCCTGCTCTTCAGTGTTTAAAACAGAGCAATCGCGCTTTCTCTGATATGCAGGCATTTTGGATAAAATATTTGCTATGGAGTTATCCATTACAGCCGTCAATGGTTGCATGGTAATAAGCATTGGCGCGCTAGAAGTACTAGGGGCCTCCTGCGTGGGCAAAACTGGCGTAGACACAGAAGGAGATGATGTAGAACCATGTCTACTCCCTTCATCTGAGGAATCATCTTGGGCAATTTCATTATTTGTGGCAGTACTGTCCTTACTTTGTTTGGACGCTACGGCACAATTATCACACAATTTTGAAGGGGGAGACACATTGGCTTTCATACATATAGAACATAGCTTATCTGAAGGCACAGACATGTTAAACAGGCTTAAACTTGTCAATAAAGCACAAAAAACGTTTTAAAACAAAACCGTTACTGTCTCTTTAAATTTTAAACAGAGCACACTTTATTACTGAATATGTGAAAATATATGAAGGAATTGTTCAAAATTTACCAAAATTTAACCACAGTGTCTTAAAGCATTAAAAGTATTGCACACCAATTTTCAGAGCTTTAACCCTTAAAATAACTAAACCGGAGCCGGTTACAGATTTAACCCCTATACAGTCCCAGCTACAGCCTTTGCTGTGACTTTACCAAGTCCAGAGGGGAATACGATACCAAATGACGCCTTCTAGGAACTTTTCCAACTACTTTGAGGTCCTCACACATGCATCTGCATGTCTTGCACTCAAAAACAACTGCGCAGTAATGGTGCGAAAATGAGGCTCAGCCTACAACTGGGAAGGCCCTTCCTGACTGGAAAAGGTGTCTAACATAGTGCCTGACGTTAAAAAACGTTCCCCAAGTTTATAAGTGTGAATTATCAGCATAAACATGTATAAAATGTCCAAATAAAGCAATCGATTTAGCCCATAAAAGTGTCTACCAGTTTTATAGCCCATATTAAGCCCTTTATTCTGTTTGAGACTAAGAAAATGGCTTACCGGTCCCCATGAGGGGAAATGACAGCCTTCCAGCATTACACAGTCTTGTTAGAAATATGGCTAGTCATACCTTAAGCAGAAAAGTCTGCTAACTGTTTCCCCCAACTGAAGTTACTTCATCTCAACAGTCCTATGTGGAAACAGCAATCGATTTTAGTTACTGTCTGCTAAAATCATCTTCCTCTCACAAACAGAAATCTTCATCTTTTTCTGTTTCAGAGTAAATAGTACATACCAGCACTATTTTAAAATAAACTCTTTATAGTAGAATAAAAAAACTACAACTAAACACCACATACTCTTAACCATCTCCGTGGAGATGTTGCCTGTGCAACGGCAAAGAGAATGACTGGGGTGGGCGGAGCCTAGGAGGGACTATATGGCCAGCTTTGCTGGGACTCTTTGCCATTTCCTGTTGGGGAAGAGATATTCCCACAAGTAAGGATGACGCCGTGGACCGGACACACCAATGTTGGAGAAATAGGCCCCTCCCACTCATTATTACAACAGTGGGAAGCCTCAGTTAACTGTTTATATGCAGAAATATAAGTCAGCCATGTGGAAAAATTCATGCCCCAATAAGTTTTATCACCAATGTACCTCACAAAAACGATTAAACATGCCAGCAAACGTTTTAAACATCTTTTTTTTAAAGAGTATGTATCTCTATTGATAAGCCTGATACCAGTCCTTCTACTGCATTTAAGGCTTATTATATTACTTCAGTATTAGCAGCATTTTCTTAGTCAAATTCCATTCCTTAGAAAATTACTTTACTGCATATACATCAATCAGCCTGATACCAGTCGCTTTCGCTGCATTTAAGGCTTTACTTACATTACATTGGTATCAGCAGTATTTTCTTAGTCAATTCCATTCCTTAGAAAAATATTTTACTGCACATACCTTATTTGCAGGAGACCCCGCACGCTATTCCCTTTCTGAAGTTACCCCACTCCTCAGAATGTGCGAGAACAGCCAGTGGATCTTAGTTACTTCTGCTAAGATCATAGAAAACGCAGGCAGATTCTTCTTCCAAATACTGCCTGAGAAAAGAACAGCACACTCCGGTGCCATTTAAAAATAACAAACTTTTGATTGAAGTAATAATTAAGTATAAAACACCACTCTCCTCTCACGACCTCCATCTATGTTGAGGGTTGCAAGAGAATGACTGGGTATGACATGTGAGGGGAGGAGCTATATAGCAGCTCTGCTTTGGGTGATCCTCTTGCAACTTCCTGTTGGGAAGGGAATATATCCCATAAGTAATGGATGACCCGTGGACTGAATACACTTAACAAGAGAAAATGGAATTGAAACGCCGAAAGTTCAGACACTCTTCGAGCTGAAGAAATGGCAACAAGAAATAAAACCTTCCAAGATAACAACTTAATATCTAAGGAATGCATAGACTCAAACGGAGTCCCTTGAAAAATCTTGAGACCAATTAAAACTCCCTGGAGGAGTAACTAGTGTGAACACAGGCCTGATCCTGACCAAGGTCTGACAAAAAGACTGTACATCTAGAACATCTGCCAGATGTTCGAGTAACAAACTGGATGAAGTAGAGATGCGACTCAAACCTCTCGGGGAAAAAACAAATGTCTATGAGTAGACCGTAGAGTCACACCAACAAAAAGATTTATTCCATATCCCATGATAAATCAATCTAGATACAGGCTTACGAGCCTGAATCATGGTCTCCAGACCGAGCCAGAAAAACCCCGCTTGCATAAAGTAAGCGGTCAATCTCCAAGCAGACAGCTACCGACAAATTAGATAGTCTCCACAGCAGCAGACACGATATGACTCCCAGACCAGCATACCAAAGTCTGCGAGTCCAATGCAATGAGGACCAAGTACCCGCCAAGACAGTGAACAGAACCACCAGATTGTTCCTGGACCTTGACCCATACCTTGGAAAATCGGTGTACTACTGAAATACCATGAAATCCAATTACGGCCGACTGCCCATGAAAATCAGGTCGAAAGATCTGCCTGATCATGAAGTCCGTCTCCCAGAGTCCACCCCTGGGACGTAGATCTACGAGAATCAAGAATTATCTCAGCACTGTTATCACTAAGGAACTCCAGTTCCTTCCTGATGAACTGAATACATGCGTCCCCCTTGAACTAGATAAACTGGATGAGACTAACTGGGGTCAGGCCAGAATAGTATTGAAAATCACTCTCAGATCTAGAATGATTAAAGTAAAACCGGACTCTCAGTCCAAATTCCCTGAGCCTTTAGGGAACCATAGACTGATCCTCAGTCCAAAAGGTTGGTGTCCGTTAACACAGACAGCCAAAAAACTGCGAAAGCAGGTACCCTGGAAGAATGATCCAGAGACAAACCTTTGTCCCCTACTCACCGAGGAGACAAACCTGAATAAACTCTGTTACAAGGTCTGAACATGATAATGAGAAAGAACCAAGCAAAACAGGAAGATGTCCCATGCCACTACCATCAGCCCGATACTGCACAGAGCCACTAATGGCCAAGAAGAGGACTGAAGAAAAAGACTTGAGTCAAAAAGGACTTTAAATTCCTTCAGGAAAAAACATAAAATGCAAGGAACAATACAAAGTACCAGCACCTGGAAGTGGAGTTGAACTCTCAATCTGCTGCTTTCCAAGCAGCTGTGCTAGTCACTAAGCTACGCCAGATAGACTGACTAAGGAACGCCTTACCAAATTACATTTGCAAATGAAGTTCACGACTCACTTTTTTACTTCTAGCCTGCTTTTTACGCCATAGCATCGCTGCATTACACAGCTTCTAAGCTAAGCTAGGGGAAGTACAGAGATTCAGACCAATCCCATGACAGCTGTGTCGTGGAACTTGTCCCTCTTGTCCAAAAGAACAACAACATTCCCATATGGAATCTTGCTTGAAAGATTGCGCCTGGACAAGATTGTCTTCCAGAAAGGATGCCCCAGCAATGACCCTGTAAACAAACACTGCCCACATCAAACCCAGACTCTTATTAGAAAATTATGGGAACTGTGGCAAGCCAGCGGACCCAGCCACAATTGGGATCCACCTTCATAAAATGACCCTCCTTGAAGGACGGTACCCTTAGAAATGGAATTAGAATCTTGACATCTAAATTTTTATTAGATTCAAAAAATCTAAAATAGTACTGAAAGTTCCCTGGAACCACTACGCGATTAGGATAAAATCCCAAACTCCGTTCCTGAATCAGAACAGGACTTCACTCTCTCAGGCCGGAGAGGTCTCCTACCCAGTGTAAGGACATTATCTGGATCCGAATATTCTTGAAGGTCAAAACCTCCTTCCTGTTCAGAGGAATAAATAGAATAATTCTTTAGAAAACTTGAAAGGAATTAAAAAGTACTCTTAACTAAAACGTGTGGCACTATGGTAAGCCCAAAATCTTAGCTTCCCCCTAAATACTTGAAGGAGAGCATCTGTAAGAAATAAATCACCAACTTAAAGGTCTTTATGTTAATCTGGATTTCTTTGAAGAGAATGTATGTTCCAACAGGACCAGACAACTTATGAACCAATACGCTGCCATATAAGCAACAGCATCAGTAATAAGCCTACCGCACCTGGTGCTTCCAGAAACGGACCAATTCTGGACCCGGAGAACTTCCGAGGTCAGACAAGATTTAACGTTTTCGAAAAAGCTTGGCGGCAGACAGTCCTAGGTTGCCAATATTGAACAAACCCTCCAACTGTGACCTCTAGGATCCTTAAGGGAACGATTATCTTCACTGGGAATAGTAGAACTCCCATTTAGCGCAGTACCTGGTATTCCCAGGCGGTCACCCAGCCAAGCACTAACCGGGCCCAACCCTGTTTATCTACCGAGATTAGACAAGATCGGGTGCATTCAGGGTGGAGAGGCCATAAGCTGGAATTTGTCCCTTCCACCATGGGTCCCAACTGATGGAACTCCATGAAGAATCCGCTACGGGTAAAAATCTCTTCTAAAACGTAGGAAACTGAGAAGAAGAAGAAAGGGTACCTTCTTTCCCATTCCATAATATTGATCTTGGTACGACCTAATATAGACAACCCCCAGGTTATCATTGTCGTCCTGATCAGCTAAAACCTCCTGAAGTAACAGGCGGAGGTGTGCTAGCTTAAACCTGAAAGATACAACTTCAGTATCAGCAGGAGGAATTATACTGTCAGAAACTGAGAGTTGATCCCCAGATGCTACCGAATTATCCTCATCCTTACGTCTGGGGGGGGTACCTTGAGATAGCAACAACCGCGGCAGGAACCTCGCTCACTGAATGTTTATATTTCCTCTTGCACTCTCCCTGCAGCATGGGAAAAGCCGACAACTTACTCGCAACCACTTTGCACCAGCGAGAAACAATGTCTTGCAAAGCAACTCCAGAGGAGGCGTGAAGGAAACGCAGGGCACTGAAACCATGGACGCAAAATAATTTAAAAATATAACGTCCTAATGTAATTTCCAAAGAACCCATTAACAATAAATATGTTAATGAAAAAACATAATTTATGTAAGAACTTACCTGATAAATTCATTTCTTTCATATTAGCAAGAGTCCATGAGCTAGTGACGTATGGGATACGTTTCCCAAACCTCAAAATGCCTATAAATACACCCCTCACCACACCCACAATTCAGTTTAACGAATAGCCAAGAAGTGGGGTGATAAAAAAGTACGAAAGCATATAAAAACAGAATTTATGTTTACCTGATAAATTACTTTCTCCAACGGTGTGTCCGGTCCACGGCGTCATCCTTACTTGTGGGATATTCTCTTCCCCAACAGGAAATGGCAAAGAGCCCAGCAAAGCTGGTCACATGATCCCTCCTAGGCTCCGCCTACCCCAGTCATTCGACCGACGTTAAGGAGGAATATTTGCATAGGAGAAACCATATGTTACCGTGGTGACTGTAGTTAAAGAAAATAAATTATCAGACCTGATTAAAAAAACCAGGGCGGGCCGTGGACCGGACACACCGTTGGAGAAAGTAATTTATCAGGTAAACATAAATTCTGTTTTCTCCAACATAGGTGTGTCCGGTCCACGGCGTCATCCTTACTTGTGGGAACCAATACCAAAGCTTTAGGACACGGATGAAGGGAGGGAGCAAATCAGGTCACCTAAATGGAAGGCACCACGGCTTGCAAAACCTTTCTCCCAAAAATAGCCTCAGAAGAAGCAAAAGTATCAAATTTGTAAAATTTAGAAAAAGTGTGCAGTGAAGACCAAGTCGCTGCCTTACATATCTGATCAACAGAAGCCTCGTTCTTGAAGGCCCATGTGGAAGCCACAGCCCTAGTGGAGTGAGCTGTGATTCTTTCAGGAGGCTGCCGTCCGGCAGTCTCATAAGCCAATCGGATAATGCTTTTAATCCAGAAGGAGAGAGAGGTAGAAGTTGCTTTTTGACCTCTCCGTTTACCAGAATAAACAACAAACAAAGACAAAGTTTGTCTGAAATCCTTAGTAGCTGCTAAGTAAAATTTGAGAGCACGAACTACATCCAAGTTGTGCAACAAACGTTCCTTCTTTGAAACTGGATTAGGACACAAAGAAGGCACAACTATCTCCTGGTTAATGTTTTTGTTAGAAACAACTTTTGGAAGAAAACCAGGTTTAGTACGCAAAACCACCTTATCTGCATGGAACACCAGATAAGGAGAAGAACACTGCAGAGCAGATAATTCTGAAACTCTTCTAGCAGAAGAAATTGCAACCAAAAACAAAACTTTCCAAGATAATAACTTAATATCAACGGAATGTAAGGGTTCAAACGGAACCCCCTGAAGAACTGAAAGAACTAGGTTGAGACTCCAAGGAGGAGTCAAAATTTTGTAAACAGGCTTGATTCTAACCAGAGCCTGAACAAAGGCTAGAACATCTGGCACAGCTGCCAGCTTTTTGTGAAGTAACACAGACAAGGCAGAAATCTGTCCCATCAAGGAACTTGCAGATAATCCTTTTTCCAATCCTTCTCGAAGGAAGGATAGACTCTTAGGAATCTTAACCTTGTCCCAAGGGAATCCTGCAGATTCACACCAACAGATATACCAAATTATGTGGTAATTTTTCTGGTTACAGGCTTTCAGGCCTGAACAAGAGTATTAATAACAGAATCTGAGAACCCTCGCTTTGATAAGATCAAGCGTTCAATCTCCAAGCAGTCAGCTGGAGTGGGTCGAACGGACCTAGAACAAGAAGGTCTCTCAAAGGTAGCTTCCATGGTGGAGCCGATGACATATTCACCAGATCTGCATACCAAGTCCTGCGTGGCCACGCAGGAGCTATCAAAATCACCGACGCCCTCTCCTGATTGATCCTGGCTACCAGCCTGGGGATGAGAGGAAACGGCGGGAACACATAAGCTAGTTTGAAGGTCCAAGGTGCTACTAGTGCATCCACTAGAGCCGCCTTGGGATCCCTGGATCTGTACCCGTAGTAAGGAACTCTGAAGTTCTGACGAGAGGCCATCAGATCCATGTCTGGAATGCCCCACGGTTGAGTGACTTGGGCAAAGATTTCCGGATGGAGTTCCCACTCCCCCGGATGCAATGTCTGACGACTCAGAAAATCCGCTTCCCAATTTTCCACTCCTGGGATGTGGATAGCAGACAGGTGGCAGGAGTGAGACTCCGCCCATAGAATGATTTTGGTCACTTCTTCCATCGCTAGGGAACTCCTTGTTCCCCCCTGATGGTTGATGTATGAACTTGGCCCTCGCTAGCTGAGGCCAAGCTTTGAGAGCATTGAATATCGCTCTCAGTTCCAGAATATTTATCGGTAGAAGAGATTCTACCCGAGACCAAAGACCCTGAGCTTTCAGGGATCCCCAGACCGCGCCCCAGCCCATCAGACTGGCGTCGGTCGTGACAATGACCCACTCTGGTCTGCGGAAGGTCATCCCTTGTGACAGGTTGTCCAGGGACAGCCACCAACGGAATGAGTCTCTGGTTCTCTGATTTGCTTGTATCTTCGGAGACAAGTCTGAATAGTCCCCATTCCACTGACTGAGCATGAACAGTTGTAATGGTCTTAGATGAATGCGCACAAAAGGAACTATGTCCATTGCCGCTACCATCAAACCTATCACTTCCATGCACTGCGCTATGGAAGGAAGAGGAACGGAATGAAGTATCCGACAAGAGTCTAGAAGTTTTGTTTTTCTGGCTTCTGTCAGAAAAATCCTCATTTCTAAGGAGTCTATTATAGTTCCCAAGAAGGGAACCCTCGTTGACGGAGATAGAGAACTCTTTTCCACGTTCACTTTCCATCCGTGAGATCTGAGAAAGGCCAGGACAATGTCCGTGTGAGCCTTTACTTGAGGAAGGGACGACGCTCGAATCAGAATGTCGTCCAAGTAAGGTACTACAGCAATGCCCCTTGGTCTTAGCACCGCCAGAAGGGACCCTAGTACCTATGAGAAAATCCTAGGAGCAGTGGCTAATCCGAAAGAAAATGCCACGAACTGGAAATGCTTGTCCAGGAATGCAAACCTTAGGAACCGATGATGTTCCTTGTGGATAGGAATATGTAGATACGCATCCTTGAAATCCACCTTGGTCATGAATTGACCTTCCTGGATGGAAGGAAGAAGTGTTCGAATGGTTTCCATCTTGAACGATGGAACCTTGAGAAACTTGTTCAAGATCTTGAGATCTAAGATTGGTCTGAACGTTCCCTCTTTTTTGGGAACTATGAACAGATTGGAGTAGAACCCCATCCCTTGTTCTCCTAATGGAACAGGATGAATCACTCCCATTTTTAGCAGGTCTTCTACCCAATGTAAGAATGCCTGTCTTCTTATGTGGTCTGAAGACAACTGAGACCTGTGGAACCTCCCCCTTGGAGGAAGCCCCTTGAACTCCAGAGAATAACCTTGGGAGACTATTTCTAGCGCCCAAGGATCCAGAACATCTCTTTCCCAAGCCTGAGCGAAGAGAGAGAGTCTGCCCCCCACCAGATCCGGTCCCGGATCGGGGGCCCGCATTTCATGCTGTCTTGGTAGCAGTGGCAGGTTTCCTGGCCTGCTTTCCTTTGCTCCAGCCTTGCATAGGTCTCCAGGCTGGATTGGCTTGAGAAGTATTACCTTCCTGCTTAGAGGACGTAGCCCTTGGGGCTGATCCGTTTCTGCGAAAAGGACGAAACTTAGGTTTATTTTTGGTCTTGAAAAGACCTATCCTGAGGAAGGGCGTGGCCCTTGCCCCCAGTGATATCAGAGATAATCTCTTTCAAGTCAGGGCCAAAGAGTGTTTTCCCCTTGAAAGGAATGTCAAGCAATTTGTTCTTGGAAGACGCATCCGCTGCCCAAGATTTTAACCAAAGCGCTCTGCGCCACAATAGCAAACCCAGAATTTTTTCGCCGCTAACCTAGCCAATTGCAAGGTGGCGTCTAGGGTGAAAGAATTAGCCAATTTAAGAGCACGAATTCTGTCCATAATCTCCTCATAAGAAGAAGAATTACTAATAATCGCCTTTCCTAGCTCATCAATCTAGAAACACGCGGCTGCAGTGACAGGGACAATGCATGCAATTGGTTGTAGAAGGGAACCTTGCTGAACAAACATCTTTAGCAGACCTTCTAATTTTTTATCCATAGGATCTTGGAAAGCACAACTATCTTCTATGGGTATAGTGGCGTGCTTGTGTAGAGTAGAAACCGCCCCCTCGACCTTGGGGACTGTCTGCCATCAGTCCTTTCTGGGGTCGACTATAGGAAAACAATTTTATAAATATGGGGGGAGGTACTAAAGGTATACCGGGCCTGTCCCATTCTTTACTAACAATGTACGCCACCCGCTTGGATATAGGAAAAGCTTCGGGGGGCCCCGGGGCCTCTAAGAACTTTTCCATTTTACATAGTGGTTCTGGAATGACCAGATAATCACAATCATCCAAATTGGATAACACCTCCTTAAGCAGAGCGCGGAGATGTTCCAACTTAAATTTAAAAGTAATCACATCAGGTTCAGCTTGTTGAGAAATGTTTCCTGAATCTGAAATTTCTCCCTCAGACAAAACCTCCCTGGCCCCCTCAGACTGGTGTAGGGGCCCTTCAGAAACCATATCATCAGCGTTCTCATGCTCTACAGAATTTTCTAAAACAGAGCAGTCGCGCTTTCGCTGATAAGTGGGCATATTGGCTAAAATGTTTTTGATAGAATTATCCATTACAGCCGTTAAATGTTGCATAGTAAGGAGTATTGGCACACTAGATGTACTAGGGGCCTCCTGTATGGGCAAGACTGGTGTAGACGAAGGAGGGGATGATGCAGTACCATGCTTACTCCCCTCACTTGAGGAATCATCTTGGGCATCATTTTTACTAAATTTTTTTATGACATAAAATACATATAGTTAAATGAGAAGGAACCTTGGTTTCCCCACAGTCAGAACACAATCTATCTGGTAGTTCAGACATGTTAAACAGGCCTAAACTTGATAACAAAGCACAAAAAACGTTTTAAAATAAAACCGTTACTGTCACTTTAAATTTTAAACTAAACACACTTTATTATTGCAATTGCGAAAAAGTATGAAGGAATTGTTCAAAATTCACCAAAATTTCACCACAGTGTCTTAAAGCCTTAAAAGTATTGCACACCAAATTTGGAAGCTTTAACCCTTAAAATAACGGAACCGGAGCCGTTTTTATATTTAACCCCTTTACAGTCCCTGGAATCTGCTTTGCTGAGACCCAACCAAGCCCAAAGGGGAATACGATACCAAATGATGCCTTCAGAAAGACTTTTCTATGTATCAGAGCTCCACACACATGCAGCTGCATGCCATGCTGTCCTCAAAAACAAGTGCGCCATACCGGCGCGAAAATGAGGCTCTGACTATGATTAGGGAAAGCCCCTAAAGAATAAAGTGTCTAAAACAGTGCCTGCCGATATAATCATATCAAAATACCCAGAATAAATGATTCCTCAAGGCTAAATATGTGTTAATAATGAATCGATTTAGCCCAGAAAAAGTCTACAGTCTTAATAAGCCCTTGTGAAGCCCTTATTTACTATCTTAATAAACATGGCTTACCGGATCCCATAGGGAAAATGACAGCTTCCAGCATTACATCGTCTTGTTAGAATGTGTCATACCTCAAGCAGTAAGAGACTGCACACTGTTCCCCCAACTGAAGTTAATTGCTCTCAACAGTCCTGTGTGGAACAGCCATGGATTTTAGTTACGGTGCTAAAATCATTTTCCTCATACAAACAGAAATCTTCATCTCTTTTCTGTTTCTGAGTAAATAGTACATACCAGCACTATTTTAAAATAACAAACTCTTGATTGAATAATAAAAACTACAGTTAAACACTAAAAAACTCTAAGCCATCTCCGTGGAGATGTTGCCTGTACAACGGCAAAGAGAATGACTGGGGTAGGCGGAGCCTAGGAGGGATCATGTGACCAGCTTTGCTGGGCTCTTTGCCATTTCCTGTTGGGGAAGAGAATATCCCACAAGTAAGGATGACGCCGTGGACCGGACACACCTATGTTGGAGAAATAAGGAATTGGAATAATTGTGCTTTATACAAAAATCATAACCACCCCAAAAAAAGGGCGGGCCTCATGGACTCTTGCTAATATGAAAGAAATGAATTTATCAGGTAAGTTCTTACATAAATTCTTACATAAATTATGTTTTCTTTCATGTAATTAGCAAGAGTCCATGAGCTAGTGACGTATGGGATAATGATTACCCAAGATGTGGATCTTTCCACGCAAGAGTCACTAGAGAGGGAGGGATAAAATAAAGACAGCCAATTCCTGCTGAAAATAATCCACACCCAAAATAAAGTTTAATGAAAAACATAAGCAGAAGATTCAAACTGAAACCGCTGCCTGAAGTACTTTTCTACCAAAAACTGCTTCAGAAGAAGAAAATACATCAAAATGGTAGAATTTAGTAAAAGTATGCAAAGAGGACCAAGTTGCTGCTGTACAAATCTGATCAATTGAAGCTTCATTCCTAAACGCCCAGGAAGTAGAAACTGACCTAGTAGAATGAGCTGTAATCCTTTGAGGCGGAGTTTTACCCGACTCAACATAGGCCAGATGAATTAAAGATTTCAACCAAGATGCCAAAGAAATGGCAGAAGCTTTCTGGCCTTTTCTAGAACCGGAAAAGATAACAAATAAACTAGAAGTCTTTCGGAAAGACTTAGTAGCTTCAAAATAATATTTCAAAGCTCTAACAACATCCAAAGAATGCAATGATTTCTCCTTAGAATTCTTAGGATTAGGACATAATGAAGGAACCACAATTTCTCTACTAATGTTGTTAGAATTCACAACTTTAGGTAAAAATTCAAAAGAAGTTCGCAACACTGCCTTATCCTGATGAAAAATCAGAAAAGGAGACTCACAAGAAAGAGCAGATAATTCAGAAACTCTTCTGGCAGAAGAGATTGCCAAAAGGAACAAAACTTTCCAAGAAAGTAATTTAATGTCCAATGAATGCATAGGTTCAAACGGAGGAGCTTGAAGAGCCCCCAGAACCAAATTCAAACTCCAAGGAGGAGAAATTGACTTAATGACAGGTTTTATACGAACCAAAGCTTGTACAAAACAATGAATATCAGGAAGATTAGCAATCTTTCTGTGAAAAAGAACAGAAAGAGCAGAGATTTGTCCTTTCAAAGAACTTGCGGATAAACCTTTATCTAAACCATCCTGAAGAAACTGTAAAATTCTCAGAATTCTAAAAGAATGCCAAGAAAAATGATGAGAAAGACACCAAGAAATATAAGTCTTCCAGACTCTATAATATATCTCTCTGGATACAGATTTACGAGCCTGTAACATAGTATTAATCACAGAGTTAGAGAAACCTCTTTGACCAAGAATCAAGAATCACCTTTAAATTTAAGGATTTGAGATCCTGATGGAAAAAAGGACCTTGCGACAGAAGGTCTGGTCGTAGCGGAAGAGTCCACGGATGGCAAGAGGCCATCCGGACAAGATCCGCATACCAAAACCTGTGAGGCCATGCCGGAGCTACCAGCAGAACAAACGAGCATTCCTTCAGAATCTTGGAGATTACTCTTGGAAGAAGAACTAGAGGCGGAAAGATATAAGCAGGATGATACTTCCAAGGAAGTGATAATGCATCCACTGCTTCCGCCTGAGGATCCCGGGATCTGGACAGATACCTGGGAAGTTTCTTGTTTAGATGAGACGCCATCAGATCTATTTCTGGAAGCTCCCACATTTGAACAATCTGAAGAAATACCTCTGAGTGAAGAGACCATTCGCCCGGATGCAACGTTTGGCGACTGAGATAATCCGCTTCCCAATTGTCTATACCTGGGATATGAACCGCAGATATTAGACAGGAGCTGGATTCCGCCCAAACCAGAATTCGAGATACTTCTTTCATAGCCAGAGGACTGTGAGTCCCTCCTTGATGATTGATGTATGCCACAGTAGTGACATTGTCTGTCTGAAAACAAATGAACGATTCTCTCTTCAGAAGAGGCCAAAACTGAAGAGCTCTGAAAATTGCACGGAGTTCCAAAATATTGATCGGTAATCTCACCTCCTGAGATTCCCAAACTCCTTGTGCCGTCAGAGATCCCCACACAGCTCCCCAACCTGTGAGACTTGCATCTGTTGAAATTACAGTCCAGGTCGGAAGCACAAAAGAAGCCCCCTGAATTAAACGATGGTGATCTGTCCACCACGTTAGAGAGTGTCGTACAATCGGTTTTAAAGATATTAATTGAGATATCTTTGTGTAATCCTTGCACCATTGATTCAGCATACAGAGCTGAAGAGGTCGCATGTGAAAACGAGCAAAGGGGATCGCGTCCGATGCAGCAGTCATAAGACCTAGAATTTCCATGCATAAGGCTACCGAAGGGAATGATTGTGACTGAAGGTTTCGACAAGCTGAAATCAATTTTAGACGTCTCTTGTCTGTTAAAGACAGAGTCATGGACACTGAATCTATCTGGAAACCCAGAAAGGTTACCCTTGTCTGAGGAATCAATGAACTTTTTGGTGAATTGATCCTCCAACCATGATCTTGAAGAAACAACACAAGTCGATTCGTATGAGATTCTGCTAAATGTAAAGACTGAGCAAGTACCAAGATATCGTCCAAATAAGGAAATACCACAATACCCTGTTCTCTGATTACAGACAGAAGGGCACCGAGAACCTTTGTAAAAATTCTTGGAGCTGTAGCTAGGCCAAACGGCAGAGCCACAAACTGGTAATGCTTGTCCAGAAAAGAGAATCTCAGGAACTGAAAATGATCTGGATGAATCAGAATATGCAGATATGCATCCTGTAAATCTATTGTGGACATATAATGCCCTTGCTGAACAAAAGGCAAGATAGTCCTTACAGTTACCATTTTGAACGTTGGTATCCTTACATAACGATTCAATATTTTTAGATCCAGAACTGGTCTGAAGGAATTCTCCTTCTTTGGTACAATGAAGAGATTCGAATAAAACCCCAGCCCCTGTTCCAAAACTGGAACTGGCATAATTACTCCAGCCAACTCTAGATCTGAAACACAATTCAGAAATGCTTGAGCTTTCACTGGATTTACTGGGACACGGGAAAGAAGAAATCTCTTTGCAGGAGGTCTCATCTTGAAACCAATTCTGTACCCTTCTGAAACAATGTTCTGAATCCAAAGATTGTGAACAGAATTGATCCAAATTTCTTTGAAAAAACGTAACCTGCCCCCTACCAGCTGAGCTGGAATGAGGGCCGCACCTTCATGTGGACTTAGAAGCAGGCTTTACCTTTCTAGAAGGCTTGGATTTATTCCAGACTGGAGATGGTTTCCAAACTGAAACTGCTCCTGAGGATGAAGGATCAGGCTTTTGTTCTTTGTTGAAACGAAAGGAACGAAAACGATTATTAGCCCTGTTTTTACCCTTAGATTTTTTATCCTGTGGTAAAAAAGTTCCTTTCCCACCAGTAACAGTTGAGATAATAGAATCCAACTGAGAACCAAATAATTTGTTACCCTGGAAAGAAATGGAAAGTAGAGTTGATTTAGAAGCCATATCAGCATTCCAAGTTTTAAGCCATAAAGCTCTTCTAGCTAAAATAGCTAGAGACATAAACCTGACATCAACTCTGATAATATCAAAAATGGCATCACAGATAAAATTATTAGCATGCTGAAGAAGAATAATAATATTATGAGAATCATGATCTGTTACTTGTTGCGCTAAAGTTTCCAACCAAAAAGTTGAAGCTGCAGCAACATCAGCCAATGATATAGCAGGTCTAAGAAGATTACCTGAACACAGATAAGCTTTTCTTAGAAAGGATTCAATTTTCCTATCTAAAGGATCTTTAAACGAAGTACCATCTGACGTAGGAATAGTAGTACGTTTAGCAAGGGTAGAAATAGCCCCATCGACTTCAGGGATTTTGTCCCAAAATTCTAATCTGTCAGACGGCACAGGATATAATTGCTTAAAACGTTTAGAAGGAGTAAATGAATTACCCAATTTATCCCATTCTCTGGAAATTACTTCAGAAATAGCATTAGGAACAGGAAAAACTTCTGGAATAACCACAGGAGATTTAAATACCTTATCTAAACGTTTAGAATTAGTATCAAGAGGACCAGAATCCTCTATTTCTAAAGCAATTAGTACTTCTTTAAGTATAGAACGAATAAATTCCATTTTAAATAAATATGAAGATTTATCAGCATCAATCTCTGAGACAGAATCCTCTGAACCAGAAGAGTCATCAGAATCAGAATGATGATGTTCATTTAAAAATTCATCTGTAGAGAGAGAAGTTTTAAAAGATTTTTTATGTTTACTAGAAGGAGAAATAACAGACATAGCCTTCTTGATGGATTCAGAAACAAAATCTCTTATGTTATCAGGAACATTCTGCACCTTAGATGTTGAAGGAACTGCAACAGGCAATGGTACATTACTAAAGGAAATATTATCTGCTTTAACAAGTTTGTCATGACAATTAATACAAACAACAGCCGGAGGAATAGCTACCAAAAGTTTACAGCAGATACACTTAGCTTTGGTAGTTCCAGCACTAGACAGCGATTTTCCTGAAGTATCTTCTGACTCAGATGCAACATGAGACATCTTGCAATATGTAAGAGAAAAAACAACATATAAAGCAAAATTGATCAAATTCCTTAAATGACAGTTTCAGGAATGGGAAAAAATGCCAATAAACAAGCTTCTAGAACCAGAAGCAAAGAAAAAATGAGACTGAAATAATGTGGAGACAAAAGCGACGCCCATATTTTTTGGCGCCAAATAAGACGCCCACATTATTTGGCGCCTAAATGCTTTTTGGCGCCAAAAATGACGCCACATCCGGAACGCCGACATCTTTGGCGCAAAAGGACGTCAAAAAATGACGCAACTTCCGGCGACACGTATGACGCCGGAAACAGAAAAGATTTTTTGCGCCAAAAAAGTCTGCGCCAAGAATGACGCAATAAAATGAAGCATTTTCAGCCCCCGCGAGCCTAACAGCCCACAGGGAAAAAAGAGTCAAATTTTAAGGTAAGAAAAAAATTGATTCAAATGCATTATCCCAAATATGAAACTGACTGTCTGAAAATAAGGAATGTTGAACATCCTGAGTCAAGGCAAATAAATGTTTGAATACATATATTTAGAACTTTATAAATAAAGTGCCCAACCATAGCTTAGAGTGTCACAGAAAATAAGATTTACTTACCCCAGGACACTCGTCTACATGTTGTAGAAAGCCAAACCAGTACTGAAACGAAAATCAGCAGAGGTAATGGTATATAAATAAGAGTATACCGTCGATCTGAAAAGGGAGGTAAGAGATGAATCTCTACGACCGATAACAGAGAACCTATGAAATAGACCCCGTAGAAGGAGATCACTGCATTCAAATAGGCAATACTCTCCTCACATCCCTCTGACATTCACTGCACGCTGAGAGGAAAACCGGGCTCCAACTTGCTGCGGAGCGCATATCAACGTAGAATCTAGCACAAACTTACTTCACCACCTCCATAGGAGGCAAAGTTTGTAAAACTGAATTGTGGGTATGGTGAGGGGTGTATTTATAGGCATTTTGAGGTTTGGGAAACTTTGCCCCTCCTGGTAGGAATGTATATCCCATACGTCACTAGCTCATGGACTCTTGCTAATTACATGAAAGAAATGGAGTAGGATACTTAGAACGACATAAGTAGCCTGACTAATTATAACATGAGTCTCAAAAAAACCCTGCTTTATTTTTGCCCAGCAAATTTTGAACGATACAAAGGACTGTGCCTGTCATCAACAAAAAAGGCAACCGGACTACAGCTTCTAGCACATTCACATAAAAACACACAGCGTCCCCAATGTATTCACTACCATAGTAGTGGAATAATAACGCGCAAACATGTTGCGCAACATAGCTCCGCCCATCGTGGGCGTAACAAACTAAAACCTCCCGGGCGACGAAAATGTCAAAATGGAGACGCCGGAAGAACAGAAACCCCATAACAACAATAAAGACACAAACCTCCCAACAGTTATAACACAAATATATAACATCCAGGGGAGAAAAAATTACATCTAACATGCGCCACACTTTACATGCGGTCTGACATGATAACTAACCCTCCAGGTGGCTTGTGTTTTTATAGTAAAATTAAGCCGTAGTTAGAAGCTAGTATAAATGAGAGCCTCTTCTCCACGTCCTTTCAGTGCCTGCAATTACTGCCCAGTAACATGTCCTCCCTCCTAGGGATAATGTTATCTAGTGTCCTCTAATATATAAAAGTGCCAAGCTTTCTGTGAGCGTGTCCCCAGAAGTAAAAATCAGCACTTGCCTCAAATTGCTGCCCGGCAGTAAGGCAGCCCACCGGCTTGTGAAGCTCTCACTTTCTCCTCACATTGGCCTGTGGAAATAAAAAAAATAAAAAATTACTGAGTCTCTCTCTTCCCTCGGACTTTTGTAGGCAGGGCAGCAAACCATGTATGGGAGGCGCAGTGAGAATTATGTCCCACAAGTTCCCATTGCTTTAAAGCCACCAAATGCTCTACTGCAGAGACTGATCTGGTCTAGGCTACACCCCAGAACAAAGTAGCACTCTCTGGCACTACTTTAAAAATAATAAACTCTTGATTGAAGAATCTATAACTAACACCTCACTTTGCCTCTTATTATCACTAACACAGGCAAAGAGAATGACTGGGGTGGGAGGGAAGGGAGGAGCTATATATACAGCTCTGCTGTGGTGCTCTTTGCCTCCTCCTGCTGACTAGGAGGCATAATCCCACAAGGATGAAATCCGTGGACTCATCGTGTCTTTAAAAAGAAAATGATAATAGGAGTAAAATTAGAAAGTTATTTAAAATTGCCTGCTCTATCTGAATCATGAAAGAAAATAATTGGGCTTAGTGTCCCTTTAAATACAAAATTTAGACAATTACTAGCTTTATCATCAGGAGATTTAGACTCCTAATACCCAAAGTAAAGAAAACTTCCTTTAAGAGAGAACAAATATTTTCTAACTAAAATAAAAAAGATTTGTCTATATTAGTCTGTATCGTGGCATCCTCTGAATCAGAGGAGACCCCATCAGTAGAGGATGCGTCAGTATGCTGAAGGTCAGAACTTAATTCACTACGTTTAGGAAAATGTTGCAAAAACATTTTAAATTTACTTGAAGGAAAAATAGCAGTCAATGCCTTCTCTATAGCTGTAGCAATAAAATCTTACATTTCTGCAGAAATGCTATTAGACTGAGATGGAATAACAGTGTGTGTGCATTTGTACTCATAGATATATTTAACAATTTGTTAAACAAGAGCCACATAATAGAGCTGAATAATTTAGATCAGCTTAATTACAACATGTATACTAAGCTTTGTTAAATACTTGTTTAGGCAGCTCAAATCCTATGGTAACATCAGAGACAGGTTCAGTTTGAGACATAATTGCAAAAAAACAGAATTTATGCTTACCTGATAAATTACTTTCTCTTGTGATGTATCGAGTCCACGGATTCATCCTTTACTTGTGGGATATTCTCCTTCCCAACAGGAAGTGGCAAAGAGAGCACACAGCAGAGTTGTCTATATAGCTCCCCCTCTAGCTCCACCCCCCAGTCATTCGACCGAAGGTTAGGAAGAAAAAGGAGAAACCATAGGGTGCAGTGGTGACTGTAGTTTAAACAAAAACACTACCTGACTTAATAGCCAGGGCGGGCCGTGGACTCGATACATCACAAGAGAAAGTAATTTATCAGGTAAGCATAAATTCTGTTTTCTCTTGTAAGATGTATCGAGTCCACGGATTCATCCTTTACTTTTGGGATACCAATACCAAAGCTTTAGGACACGGATGAAGGGAGGGAACAAGACAGGTACCTTAAACGGAAGGCACCACTGCTTGCAAAACCTTTCTCCCAAAAATAGCCTCCGAAGAAGCAAAAGTATCGAATTTGTAAAATTTGGAAAAAGTATGCAGCGAAGACCAAGTCGCTGCCTTACAAATATGTTCAACAGAAGCCTCATTTTTAAAAGCCCATGTGGAAGCCACTGCTCTGGTAGAATGAGCAGTAATTGTTTCGGGAGGCTGCTGGCCAGCAGTCTCATAGGACAAACGGATGATGCTTTTCAGCCAAAAGGAAAGAGAGGTAGCAGTCGCCTTCTGACCTCTCCTCTTACCAGAATAGATAACAAACAATAAAGGTGTTTGTCTGAAATCCTTAGTTGCTTGTAAGTAGAATTTTAAAGCACGAACCACATCCAGATTGTGTAACAGACGTTCCTTCTTCGAAGAAGGATTAGGACACAGAGAAGGAACAACAATTTCCTGGTTAATATTCTTATTAGACACAACCTTAGGAAGAAAACCGGGTTTTGTACGCAAAACTACCTTATCTGCATGGAAAACCAGGTAAGGTGAATCACACTGTAAAGCAGATAACTAATACTCTTCGAGCAGAAGAGATAAATACCAAAAACAAAACTTTCCAAGATAAAAGCTTAATATCTATGGAATGTAAAGGTTCAAACGGAACCCCTTGCAGAACTGAAAGAACTAAATTCAGACTCCATGGCGGAGCCACAGGTCTATAAACAGGCTTGATTCTGACTAAAGCCTGACTAAATGTTTGAACGTCTGGTACCTCTGCCAGACGTTTGTGTAAAAGAATAGACAAAGCAGATATCTGTCCTTTTAAGGAACTAGCCGATAATCCTTTCTCCAATCCTTCTTGGAGAAAAGACAATATCCTGGGAATCCTAATCTTACTCTATGAGTAACCTTTGGATTCACACCAAAAAAAGATATTTTCGCCAAATCTTATGGTAGATTTTCCTGGTGAAAGGCTTTCTAGCCTGAATCAGGGTATCAATAACCGACTCAGAGAGACCACGCTTTGATAGAATTAGGCGTTCAATCTCCAAGCAGTCAGACGCAGAGAAATTAGATTTGGATGCTTGAAAGGACCTTGAATTAGAAGGTCCTGCCTCACTGGTAGTGTCCATGGTGGGACAGATGACATGTCCACTAGGTCTGCATACCAGGTCCTGCGTGGCCACGCAGGCGCTATCAGAACCACCGAAGCCCTCTCCTGCTTGATTCTGTCAACCAGACGAGGGAGGAGAGGAAACAGTGGAAAAACATAGGCCAGATTGAAGGACCAAGGCGCTGCTAGAGCATCTATCAGAACCGCCTGGGGATCCCGGGACCTGGACCCGTAAAGAGGAAGTTTGGTGTTCTGACGGGACACCATCAGATCCAATTCTGGAGTGCCCCATAGCTGAGTCAGCTGGGCAAATACCTCCGGGTGGAGTTCCCACTCCCCCGGGTGAAAAGTCTGACGACTTAGAAAATCCGCCTCCCAGTTGTCTACTCCAGGGATGTAAATTGCTGAGAGATGGCAGGAGTGATCCTCCGCCCACCTGATTATTTTGGTTACCTCCGTCATTGCTAGGGAACTCCTTGTTCCCCCTTGATGATTGACGTAAGCTACAGTCGTGATGTTGTCCGACTGAAATCCGATGAATTTGGCCGCAGCTAGCTGAGGCCATGCCTGAAGCGCGTTGAATATCGCCCTCAGTTCCAGAATGTTTATCGGGAGAAGAGCTTCTTCCCGAGACCATAAGCCCTGAGCTTTCAGGGAGTCCCAGACTGCACCCCAGCCCAACAGACTGGCGTCGGTCGTTACGATGATCCACTCTGGTCTGCGGAAACAAATTCCCTGAGACAGGTGATCCTGAGACAACCATCAGAGAAGAGAATCTCCGGTCCCCTGGCCCAGCTGTATTTGAGGAGACAAATCTGCATAATCCCCATTGCACTGTTTGAGCATGCATAGTTGCAGTGGTCTGAGGTGTATTCGTGCAAAAGGGACTATGTGCATTGCCGCTACCATTAGTCCGATTGTCTCCATGCACTGAGCTACAGATGGCCGAGGAATGGAATGAAGGACTCGGCAAGTGGTTAAGAGTTTTAACTTTCTGACCTCCGTCAGAAATATTTTCATATCTACCTAGTCTATCAACGTTCCTAGGAAGGAAACTCTTGTGAGGGGGGAAAGAGAACTCTTTTTGATGTTCACCTTCCACCCGTGAGACCTCAGAAAGGCCAATACGATTCCCGTGTGAGACTTGGCTCTTTGGAAAGTCGACGTCTGAATTAAGATGTCGTCTAGATAAGGCGCCACTGCTATGCCCCGCGGTCTTAGAACCGCCAGGAGGGACCCTAGCACCTTTGTGAAAATTCTGTGAGCAGGGGCTAACCCAAAAGGAAGAGCCACAAACTGGTAATGCTTGTCCAAAAAGGCGAACCTGAGAAACTGGTGATGATCTTTGTGGATAGGAATGTGCAGACACGCATCCTTTAAATCCACGGTGGTCATATATTGACCCTCCTGGATCATTGGTAAGATTGTCCGAATGGTCTCCATCTTGAATGATGGGACTCTGAGGAATTTGTTTAGAATTTTGAGATCCAGGATTGGTCTGAAAGTTCCTTCTTTCTTTGGAACCACAAACAGGTTTGAGTAAAAACCCAGCCCTTGTTCCGCAGTTGGAACTAGGTGGATCACTCCCATTGTATGTACGTCTTCTACACAGCGTAAGAACGCCTCTTTCTTTGTCTGGTCTGAAGACAGACGAGAAATGTGGAACCTTCCCCTTGGAGGGGAGTCCTTGAATTCTAGAAGATATCCCTGGGATACAATCTCTAAGGCCCAGGGATTGTGTACATCTCTTGCCCAGGCCTGAGCGAAGAGAGAGAGTCTGTCCCCTACTAGATCTGGTCCCGGATCTGGGGCTACCCCATCATGCTGTCTTGGAGGCAGCTGCAGGCTTCTTGGCCTGTTTACCCTTGTTCCAGCCCTGGTAAGGTTTCCAGGCTGCCCTGGGTTGTGAAGTGTTACCCTCTTGCTTTGCAGCAGGGGAGGATGAAGCGAGACCGCTCCTGAAATTCCGAAAGGAACGAAAATTATTTTGTTTGTTCTTTGTCTTGAAGGACTTGTCCTGGGGGAGAGCATGGCCTTTTCCTCCAGTGATTTCTGAAATAATCTCTTTCAATTCAGGCCCGAAGAGGGTCTTTCCTTTGAAAGGGATGTTCAATAGTTTGGATATTGATGACACATCGGCCGACCAGGACTTTAGCCACAGCGCTCTGCGCGCCAAAATGGCGAAACCTGAATTCTTTGCCGCTAACTTAGCTAGTTGGAAAGCGGCATCTGTGATAAAAGAATTAGACAGCTTAAGAGCCTTAATTCTGTCCATAATGTCCTCATATGAGGTCTCCACCTGGAGAGCATCTTCCAGCGCCTCGAACCAGAAAGCAGCTGCAGTGGTTACAGGAACAATGCACGCAATAGGTTGGAGAAGAAAACCTTGTTGAACAAAAATTTTCTTAAGTAAACCCTCTAATTTTTTATCCATAGGGTCTTTAAAAGCACAACTGTCTTCAATTGGTATAGTTGTGCGTTTAGCAAGTGAAGAAACAGCCCCCTCCACCTTAGGGACTGTCTGCCACGAGTGCCGCATGGGGTTAGATATGGGGAACATCTTCTTAAAAACAGGAGGGGGAACGAAGGGAATACCTGGTTTATCCCACTCCCTAGTAACAATATCCGCAATCCTCTTAGGGACCGGGAACACATCAGTGTAAACGGGAACTTCTAGGTACTTGTCCATTTTACACAATTTCTCTGGAACCACCATAGGGTCGCAGTCATCCAGAGTAACTAATACCTCCCTGAGCAATATGCGGAGGTGTTCTAGTTTAAATTTAAAAGCCAATGTATCTGAATCTGTCTGAGGAGAAACCTTTCCTGAATCGGAAATTTCTCCCTCAGACAGCACATCCCTCGCTCCCACTTCAGAGTGTTGTTAGGGTATATCGGATACGGCTACTAAAGCGTCAGAATGCTCATTATCTGTTCTTAAAACAGAGCTATCACGCTTTGCAGGTAACACGGGCAGTTTAGATAAAAACACTGAGAGGGTATTATTCATAACTGCAGCCAAGTCTTGCAAGGTAAAAGAGTTAGACGCACTAGAGGTGCTAGGCGTCGCTTGAGCGGGCGTAACTGGTTGTGACACTTGGGGAGAGGTTGACGGGCTAACCTCGTTACCTTCTGTCTGAGAATCATCTTGGGCCACATTTTTAAGTGCAACAATATGTTCTTTAAAGTGTATAGACATATCAGTACAAGTGGGACACATTCTGAGAGGGGGTTCCACTATGGCTTCTAAACACATTGAACAAGGATTTTCCTTGGTGTCAGACATGTTTAACAGACTAGCAGTAACATAAACAGGCTTGGGAATCACTTTAATCAAATAAAAACATACTTTGAAAAAAACGTTACTGTGCCTTTAAGAAATAAAAAAGGCACACAATTTTGCAAAACAGTGAAAAAAATGCAGCAAACTTTTCGAAATTTTTACAGTATGTGCCTAAAGCATTAGTAAGATTGCACAACTAGTAATAAAAACGATTAACCCCTTAATGCCCAAACCGGATCGACAGTAAGCCAAAAAAACGGTTAAGGAAACTACAGCACCTTTCCACAGCTCTGCTGTGGCCCTACCTGCCCTTAGGGACCAGATTTGTGGGGAAAAAGCTTCTTATAGGCCCTCGAACTGCAGCAGGACCCTCCATGTGAAAATAGCCTGAACTTCTAGTCAAAATAACTGCGCTTCTGAGGCGCGAAATTAGGCCCCTCCCACCTCACTCCGGTGCTTGTGAGGCCTAAAGAAACACTCCCAAGTGTTTTAGTAATAGCCATGTGGGTAACAACCCCTGAAAGAAACCCAAAGGAACCTTCAAAGTGTCTCAAAAAACTAATTTTTCAATAAAAACCGTTTGCCCTGAAGTAGTGTCAACCAGCATAAACTAGCCCTGTTATGTAAGCTTGAAATTCCATACTTAGTCTCTGAATATAGCTTACCCTTCCCTCATGGGGATATTAACAGTCTTTTCTAGCATTATCACAGTCTTGTCTAGAAATAAATGACTGAACATACCTTATTGCAGCCTAACCTGCAAACCGTTACCCCCAACTGAAGTTCTCATGTACTCCTCAGTCCTGTGTGGGAACAGCAGTGGATTTTAGTTACAACATGCTAAAATCATCTTCCTCCTTGCAGAAATCTTCATCTCCTATCTGCTAGAGAGTAAATAGTACACCGGTACCATTTAAAATAACAAACTCTTGCTTGTAGAAAATAAAAACTACAATTCTAACACCACATTCACTTTACCCTTCCGATTGCTTAGAGCCGGCAAAGAGAATGACTGGGGGGTGGAGCTAGAGGGGGAGCTATATGGACAGCTCTGCTGTGTGCTCTCTTTGACACTTCCTGTTAGGAAGGAGAATATCCCACAAGTAAAGGATGAATCCGTGGACTCGATACATCTTACAAGAGAAAACAAATTATGCTTGCCTGATCATTTCATTTCCATCTGTGGGAGGAGTGTCCACTGCTTCATTCATTTCCTGTGGGAATTAAGAACCTGGCCACCAGGAGGAGGCAAAGACACCCCAGCCAAAGGCTTAAAGTGAATGTCAATTTTGATGCTAAAGTGCCCGGTTTTTAAAAATTCAATTAAAAACAGGGGCACTTTCATTCATCACAATTTACATTTCACTCCTGATAAAAATAAAAAAAAGAAAGAAAAGAAAAAAATAACAACTTACCATTTAATCTTCACAGCAGCTCCAGCTTCCTCCACCCGTCGCAAAGCCTCTTCCTAGGTCTAAAATGAGGAATCCGGCTTCCTCCAATCATGGCATTGAATCAGACACCAATTCCCCTGGGAGGGAAGCCGTGATTGGAGGATGACCTATCCATCATTTCTGACGTCAGAAATTGCTTGCAACGACCGGAGGAAGCTGGAGCTGTTGTCAAGATTAAAAGGTAAGTTTTTTTCACAACAGGAGTGAAATGTAAATTTTGATGATTTAAAGTGCCCCTGTTTTTAATCAGATTTAAAACAAAATTGACACTTACTTTAAATACCTCCCCCACTCTCCTCATCCCCCAGTCATTCTGCCAAGGTAACAAGGAATAGCAGGAGAAATATCAGGTTATAAATGGTGCCAGAAGAATAATAATAAATGTAGGTTCGCCCCTTGGAGAAACATGCAGGTGCAGTTGACTCTCATCCCATAGATGTAAATTAAATTATCAAGTAAGCATAATTTATGTTTTCCATCTTAATGGGAGGAGAGTCCACTGCTTCATTCATTACTTTTGGGAACAAATACCCAAGCTCTAGAGGACACTGAATGAAAAAAAACAGGAGGGTAAAAGGAGGCGGACCCTATACTGAGGGCACCACAGCCTGCAGAACCTCTCCCCCAAAAGCTTCTTCCACAGCTTGAAGATAAAACTTCAAAGACGAACCACATCCAGATTATGAAGTAACCTCTCCTTCGAAGAAGGGGGGCAAGGACACCACGGAGGAACTACTATTTCCTGATTGATGTTACGACTCGACACGACCTTGGGAAGGAAACCCAATCCAGTGCGAAAAACAGCCTTATCAGCATGAAACACCAAGTAGGGAGGCTCACATTGCGAGGCCGCCAACTCAGACTCTGCGTGCCGATTCAAAAGCCAGTAATAATAGGACTTTCCACGAAAGAACCTTAATGTCAAGAGCATGCATAGGCTCAAACGGAGCCCTCTGCAAAACCTTAAGAACCAAGTTTAAGCTCCAAGGAGGAGCCGAGATCCTGAAGACCGGCCTGATCCTAACCAGCGCCTGAACAAAGGACAATGTCAGGAAGCTCCGCAAGCTTCTTATGCAACAGTACAGATAAAGCCGAGATCTGTCCCCTTAGGGAACTGGCGGCAAGACCCTTATCCATACCGTCCTGGAGAAAGGCCAAAATCCTGGATACCCTGACCCTAATACCATGGGTATCCTCGTTCCTCACACCAGGACAAGTAGGTCCTCCACACCCTGTGATAGATGTGTCGAGTGACCAGCTTCTTAGCCTGAACGAGAGCGTCAATCACCCTTTCCGGAAATCCTCTCTTGGCTAAAACTAGACGTTCAATCTCCACGCTGTCAGCCTCAGAGAATCAAGATTTTGATGTAGAAAGGGACCTTGGACTAGCAGATCCCTGCGACAAGGTAACTTCCATGGCGGAGATGACAACATCGCCACCAGATCTGCAAACCACGTCCTCCGCAGCCACGATGGAGCAATCAGAATAGCCGAAGCTTGCTCCTGCTTGATGCGGGCCACTACCCGAGGTAGAAGAGGTAACGGTGGAAATATGTAAATTAGGTTGAAGTCCCAGGGTACCGCCAAGGCATCTATCAGTTCCGCATGGGGATCCCTGGATCTCGACTCGTATCTGGGTAGCTTGCAATTGAGTGTGGACGCCATGAGATCTAACTCCGGCGTCCCCATCTCCTGCAGATCTCCGCAAACATCTCAGGATGGAGGAACCATTCTCCTGGATAAAACGTCTGTCTGCTCAAAAAATCCGCTTTTCAGTTGTCCACTTCCGGAATGTGGATCGCTGAGAGCAAATAATTGTGAGAGACTGTCCATTCAAGAATCCGAGATACTTCCCTCATGGCTAGGGCACTTCTCGTCCCTCCCTGATGATTTATGTAAGCCACCAAGGTAATGTTGTCCGACTGGAATCTTATGAATCGAGACTCGACTCTTCTCGAGTCCACCTGCCCTGTGACCTTCTGGCACCCCAAACAGCTCCCCATCCTGATAGACTTGCATCCATGGTCACAATCTCCAAAGGATGGTCTCAAAACGGATGTCCCCTGAGACAACTTCCCTGGTTGGGTCCACCAAAATAGGGACTCCCTCACTGGTCTGTCTATAGATATCTGTTGGGATAGATCTGAATGATCGCTGTTCCACTGTCTCAACATGCACAGCTGAAGAGGTCTGAGATGAAACATGGCAAATGGAATGACATCTATGCTGGATACCATGAGCCCGATCACCTCCATACACCTGGCAACAGATGTCCTGGAGGATGTCTGAAGAGCTAGACAGTTGGACGCAAGCTTGCAACGTCTCTGATCTGTCAAGAATATCTTCATGGCTGAAGAATCTATTATCGTACCCAGGAATTCCACCCTGTTGCTGGGAACCAATGAACTCTTTCCTTTGTTTATCTTCCACCCGTGGGATCGAAGGAGAATAGCTCTCGAGTGATCCTCCGCAAGACTGTAGGACGGAGCCTGGACTAGGATATCATCCAGATAAGGTGCCACTGCAATTCCTCTGTATCTCGCTACTGCGAGTAGAGCTCCCAAAACCTTTGTGAAGACTCTTGGGGCAGTCGCCAGACCAAGCGGAAGGTCCAGGAAGGCGAATCTTAGAAACCTGAAGTGATACCTGTGGATTGGAACGTGAAGGTAGGCGTCTTTCAGGTCTATAGTTGTCATGAATTGCCCCTTTTGCACCAGGGGCAAAATTGACCTGATCGTCTCCATCTTGAATGATGGGACTGACAAGAACTTGTTTAGGGCCTTTAGGTCCAGAATTGGATGCCCTCCTTTTTTGGGACCACGAAAAGGTTTGAATAATATCCCAAACCTTTTTCTGCCGGAGAACTGGGACGATTACCCCCAGGGATGAGAGATCCTTCACACACCCCAGGAAGGCATCTCTCTTTTCTGGTCTTGAAGATATGTTTGACAGGAGGAATCTGCCTCTGGGCGGATAAGACTTGAAACCTATCCTGTAGCCCTGGGATACGACCTCCAGAACCCAAGGATCTATAACGTCTCTTCTCCAGGCCTCCGCAAAAAGAGATAGTCTGCCCCCTACACGATTCGATGATGGACAGGGGGCCACCCGTTCATGCTGACTTTGATTCGGCAGGCTTTTTATTCTGTTTGGACTTGTTCAAAGAGTTAGTTGGCTTACAAGATCCCTTGGATTGCTCTGACTTTGCGGCAGGCTGCTGACGCTGAGACTTGTCCGCATGAAAGGAACGAAAAGAAGATCCCTTTGGTTTAGCCTTCTTATCCTGAGGCAAGAAGGCACCCATGCCACCCAGTGACCATAGAGATGATAGAATCCAGGCCCAGGCCAAACAAAATGTTCCCCTTAAATGGGAGGGAAAGCAAACGAGACTTAGAAGTCATGTCAGCAGACCACGACTTTAACCATAGAGCCCTGCGGGCTAAAACAGAAAACCCTGATGTCTTAGCATTCAGGCGAATAATCTGCATGTTAGCATCACAAATGAACGAATGTGCCACCTTTAAGGCCTTAATTCAGTCTAGAATTTCATTGTGAGGAGTTTCCACCTCGACCATCGCTGCTAGTGTGTCACACCAGTAGGTAGCCGCACCCGCCACCACGGCAACTGCCGGCGGCGGCTGAAAAATCGAACCTTGTGAGTTGGAACAGCTTCCACAACATGGACTCCACCGTTTTATCCATGGTTCTTTGAAAGAGGAGCTATCCTATAGCGGAATAGTCGTTCTCTTAGCAAGTGTGGAGATAGCACCATCTACCTTAGGGACAGTTCCCCACAGTTCAAGCTGCGCTTTAGGAACGGGGAAAAGCTTTTTTAAATGAAGAAGAGGGGGAAAAGGACGAACCCAGTTTCTCCCATTCATTCTTAATAATGTTAGCCATTTTGACTGGAACCTAGAAGGTTCTGGGGCACTACCCTGTACTCAGACTATCAAGTTTAGGAATTAAAGGTTCCTCCGGTAGTTTTTGTTCCGGAACCTCCAACGTAGCAAGCACCTCTTTTAGCAGATAGCGCAAGTGCTCCATCTTTAACTTAAAATCAGGCTCCTCCACGGACAGAGGCCTAGAAGTTGACGATTCGGCCCCAGAAGCGACATCCTCCGATAAGTCTGAGTTGTCCTCCTCAGCTGACAATCTGTCTGAAACTTCCAGCGCAGTCGAAGACCCCTGAGACGGTTAGCTGTGCCGTACCTTCCGCTTGTGCTTAGGACAAGGCATCACATTAATTGCCGCAGAAACCGCTGTCTGTAATTGATCGGCAAAATCTGGAGGCCAAAGGGCCCCTCCCGCAGGAGGATAAGTAGTGCCCTGGGGAACTGCTTGTGTAATCTGAGATGATTGCAGGGAACACACCTCGTGGGGCGTGGAACCCTTAGAGGTGGAAGGCTCAGTCGTACTAAATATTTTATTCTTTTTGGAAATAGCAATATTGTCAAAGCATGTGGAACAGAGTTGCGTCGGCAGTTCGTCAGGAACCTCCTCACAATACACACAGTTAATGGGTTTAGATAAAGAGGGAGTTTCCTCTAACATATCAGAGTCCTCCATAGCTTGCGCCTTTATTACGGACTTAATAAAAAAAAAAAATGGCACCTTTATATCCCAATGGCCGGGGCACTCACCATCTCCTATGACCCGGACTACAAGAAACCGCTCTCGTCTCCTTCGAACGCAGGTCGAGAAAGAGGAAGTTGTAGAGGCCACACCTGGTCACATGGAGTGCCATACAGGCTGACCATGCACTCGAGAGAAGGACACGCCAAAAAAGCCCGCATCAATTACTCTCCATGAACTGTGTTCCACAATGACAGAGCCTCATCTCACACCAATGCAGTAGTAAACACAATAAACAATATTATGCATATTAATATCCCCCCTGTTCAACAGTCCCCTTCCGAGGGTATTACCTTAGATTCTATAAAGATAAAAAGGAGCCAGACACTGTGACCCTGTATTCATGCATTATCAAATCTGTATATAAATGAAACGATCTTACTAGAATCAACACTGAGGAACAGGAACACGGCCCTTCAAGTGTAACAGGGTAGTAGCATCGCTCCTGACATGGACTTGAGAGAAGAAAAGCAGGCAGTGAAACTCATCAATGCTGATTGCCAATGGAGCTGTTAAACTAGGGTCGGGATGGGTTTGCAGAAAGACTCTCCCTGCATCTCCAAACTCTAACATTCACCCAAGCTCTCACTGAGAGGCTGACAGGACTGCTTAAAACTCCAGTCCCATTGCGAATATTACTACCCTCCATAAGAGACTACTCCGAATCTTCCAACACTTCTCTGCCAACCTCCTGTGACGAAAGGCAAAGAATGACAGGGGAATGAAGAGAGTGGGGGAGGTATTTAAGCCTTTGGCTGGGGCAAATTCCCAAAAATAATGACTGAAGCTGTGGACTCTCCTCCCATTAAGATGGAAAACAAAATTAGAAAAAAAATCAAAATTCTGCAAATTGATATCCATGCTCCTATATAATATATATATATATATATATATATATATATATATATATATATATATATATATACATATACACTCTAGCGGAATAGTCGTTCTCTTAGCAAGCGTGTAGATAGCACCATCTACCTTAGGCACAGTTCCCCACAGAAAAGGAAAAGGAAGAACCCAGTTTCTCCTATTCATTCTTAATAATGTTAGCCATTTTGACTGGAACCAAGAAGGTTCTGGGGCACTATCCTGTACTCATTGACTATCAAGTTTAGGAATTAAAAGGTTCCTCCGGTAGTTTTTGTTCCGGAACCTCCAACGTAGCAAGCACCTATATCAGGCTTGAGAGAAATGGAAACAGAGCGAAAAAAAATTACAAAAAAGAAAACCGATTCATAAAATGCTGCATGAAAGCTCTCTACGTGTTTACTGAGAACACTGAATGAGCTGGGGGCGGAACTTATAACGGCAATTTTTTTGCGGGAAAATGTAAAATTTTTGGAGCCAAAAAGCTGGCACACAATGATGAAACGTCACCCAATGACATAAATAGCATCATCACATGCGCGACATGCAAAGCTGAAGAGGATTTCGAATACACCTATCACTCTAAAAAGGAAATTTATTCTTACCTGATAAATTTGTTTCTTTTATGATACGATGAGTCCACGGATTTCATCCTTACTTGTGGGATATCGCCTCCTGGTCAGCAGGAGGAGGCAAAGAGCACCACAGCAGAGCTGTATACATAGCTCCTCCCTTCCCTCCCACACCAGTCATTCGACCGAAGTTAGGAAGAGAAAGGAAAAGCCAAGGTGCAGAGGTGACTGAAGTTTAACAAAAATAAAGACCTGTCTCATAAAAACAGGGTGGGCCATGGACTCATTGTATCGAAAAACAAACAAATTTATCAGGTAAGAATAAATTTCCTTTTCTTTTACAAGATACAATGAGTCCACGGATTTCATCCTTACTTGTGGGATACAATACGAAAGCTATAGTACACGGATGAAACGGGAGGGACAAGACAGGGAACCTAAACGGAAGGCACCACTGCTTGAATAACTTTCCTCCCAAAAACAGCCTCAGACGAGGCAAAAGTATCGAATTTGTAAAATTTGGAAAAAAAGTGTGAAGAGACGACCAAGTTGCAGCTTTGCAAATCTGTTCAACAGAAGAATCATTTTTGAATGCCCATGAGGAAGCCACAGCTCTAGTGGAATGAGCCGTAATTCGTGCAGGAGGCTGCTGTCCTGCAGTCTCATATGCAAACCGAATGATACTCTTCAGCCAAAATGAAAGAGGGATCCGTAGCTTTCTGACCCCTACGCTTCCCAGAAAACACAATAAACAGGGGAAAAGATTGATGAAAATCCTTAGTGGCCTGTAAGTAAAACTTTAAAGCACGGACCACGTCCAAATTATGTAACAGCCGCTCCTTCTGAGAAGAAAGATTAGGACACAAGGAAGGAACAACAATTTCCTGATTAATATTCTTATTAGAAACAACCTTAGGAAGGAAACCAGGTTTTGGTACGTAACACCACCTTATCAGAATGGAAAATAAGATAAGGAGAATCACATTGTAATGCTGAAAGCTCAAACTCTGCGAGCAGAAGAAATAGCAACCAAAAATAAAACCATTCCAAGATAACAACTTCATATCTATGGAATGCATATGTTCAAACGGAACCCCTTGAAGAACATTAAGAACTAAATTCAAACTCCAAGGAGGAGCAATTGGTCTAAACACAGGCCTGATCCTAGTCAGAGCATGACAAAAAGATTGAACATCTGGAACATCGTACAGACGCTTGTGTAGCAAAATAGACAAAGCAGAAATCTGTCCCTTTAAGGAACTTGCTGATAACACTTTCTCCAATCCTTCTTGGAGAAAAGAAAAATCCTGGGAATCCTAACCCTACTCCATGAGTAGCCCTTGGATACACACCAATAAAGATATTTACGCCATATCTCATGGTAAATCCTTCTAGTAACAGGCTTACGTGCCTGAATCAAGGTATCAATGACCGAATCTGAAAACCCTCGCTTAGATAAAATCAAGCGTTCAAACTCCAAGCAGTTAGCTGCAGAGAAATTAGATACGGATGATGGAAGGGTCCCTGAATGACAAGGTCTTTCCTCAATGGAAGCTTCCATGGTGGCTGAGATGACATTTCCACCAGATCGGCATACCAAGTACTGCGAGGCCACGCAGGAGCGATGAGAATCACCAAAGCCCTGTTTGACCCGAGCAATCACCCGGGGAAGGAGAGCAAATGGAGGGAAAACATAAGCTAGGTTGAACGACCAAGGCACTGCCAAGGAATCTATCAGCTCGGCCTGGGGATCCCTGAACCTGGACCCGTATCTCGGAAGCTTGGCATTCTGACAAGATGTCATAAGATCCAACTCCGGCCTGCCCCATCTGATAATCAGGTCGGCAAATACCTCCGGATGGAGTTCCCATTCCCCCGGATGAAAATTCTTTCTGCTCAGAAAATCCGCCTGCCAGTTTTACACACCTGGGATGCGGATTCCCAAAAGACAATAAGAGTGAGCCTCCGCCCACTGAATTATCTTGGCTACTTCTGTCATCGATAAGAAACTCCTTGTTCCTCCCTGATTATTGATGTAAGCTACAGTCGTAATGTTGTCCGACTGGAACCTGATGAATTTGGCCAAGGCCAACTGCAGCCAAGCCTGAAGCGCATTGAAAATTGCTCTCAACTCTAGGATATTGATGGGAAGTAGAGACTCCCATTGAGTCCACACACACTGAGCCCTCAAGGTATTCCAGACTGCTCCCCATCCCCTCAGGCTGGCGTCCGTTGTCACTATCACCTACGAGGGTCTGTGGAAGCATGTCCCCCTGGGACAGATGATCCAGCGACAACCACCATAGAAGAGAGTCCCTCGTCTCCTGATCTAGATCTATTTGAGGAGACAAATTTGTATAATCTCCATTCCACTGCCTGAGCATGCTCAGTTGCAGAGGTCTGAGATGAAAACGAGCAAACTGATTGATGTCCATTGCCGCTACCATCAATCCAATTGCCTCCATGCACTGAGCCACTGACGGCCGAGGATTGGACTGAAGGGTTCAACATGTATTCAGAATCTTTAACTTTCGTCAAAAATATCTTCATGGATAGAGAGTTGATTAGAGTTCCTAAGAAAGGAACCCTTGTCTGTGGAACTAGTTAACTCTTTTCTAGATTCACCTTCCACCCGTGAGTCCTTAGAAAGGACAGAACAATGTTGGTATGAGACTTTGCTAGCTGATAAGACGCCAGGATCAGAATATCGTCCAGATAAGGTGCCACTGCAATGCCCCGTGGTCTTAGAACCGCCAGCACCTTTGTGAAAATTCTGGGCGCCATGGCCAGACCGAAAGGAAGAGCTACGAACTGAAAATGTTTGTCCAGAAAGGCAAATCGGAGGAACTTGTGATGATCTTTGTGGATAGGAACATGTAGATATGAATCCTTTAGATCCACGGTAGTCATAAATTGACCCTCCTGGATCAATGGAAGAATGGTACGGATAGTTTCCATCTTGAAAGATGGAACCCTGAGAAACTTGTTTAGACTTTTGAGGTCTAGAATAGGTCGGAACGTTCCCTCTTTTTTGGGAACTACAAAGAGATTTGAGTAAAACCCCTGACCCTGTTCCTGTATTGGAACGGGACATATCACTCCCATGGAAGTAAGGTTTCTTACACAATGTAAGAACGCCTCTCTTTTTATCTGGTTTGCAGATAATCTTGAAAGAAGAAACCTTCCTCTGGGGGAAGTTTCTGAACCCCAACTGATATCCCTGAGACACAATTTCCAGTGTCCAAGGATCCTGAACATCTCTTATCCAGGCCTGGACGAAGAGAGAGAGAGAGTCTGCCCCCCACCAGATCCGGTCCCGTATCGGGGGCCGACCCTTCATGCTGACTTTGTAGCAGCAGCAGGCTTCTTGGATTGTTTGCCCTTGTTCCAGGACTGATTGGGCCTCCAAGTAGACTTTGTTTGTGAATAATTCCCTTCCTGTTTAGCGGAAGAGGAAACTCCCTTGTAATTTCGAAAGGAACATAAATTTATTTCTCTTGTAGTGTATCCAGTCCACGGATCATCCATTACTTGTGGGATATATTCCCTTCCCAACAGGAAGTTGCAAGAGGATCACCCACAGCAGAGCTGCTATATAGCTCCTCCCCTCACATGTCATATCCAGTCATTCGACCGAAACAAGACAAGAAAGGAGAAACCATAGGGTGCAGTGGTGACTGTAGTTTAATTAAAAATTTAGACCTGCCTTAAAAGACAGGGCGGGCCGTGGACTGGATACACTACAAGAGAAATAAATTTATCAGGTAAGCATAAATTATGTTTTCTCTTGTTAAGTGTATCCAGTCCACGGATCATCCATTACTTAAATGGAAGGAACCACTGGCTGTAGAACCTTTCTCCCAAAAACAGCCTCCAAAGAAGCAAAAGTGTCAAATTTGTAAAATTTTGAAAAAGTGTGAAGCGTAGACCAAGTCGCAGCCTTGCAAATCTGTTCAACAGAGGCCTCATTCTTAAAGGCCCAGGTGGAAGCCACAGCTCTAGTAGAATGAGCTGTAATCCTTTCAGGGGGCTGCTGTCCAGCAGTCTCATAGGCTAAGCGTATTATGCTTCGAAGCCAAAAGGAGAGAGAGGTTGCCAAAGCTTTTTGACCTCTCCTCTGTCCAGAATAAACGACAAACAGGGTAGATGTTTGACGAAAATCTTTAGTTGCCTGCAAGTAGAACTTCAAGGCACGGACCACGTCCAGATTATGCAAAAGACGTTCCTTCTTTGAAGAAGGATTAGGGCACAATGATGGGACAACAATCTCTTGATTGATATTCCTGCTAGAAACCACCTTAGGTAAAAACACAGGTTTAGTACGCAGAACTACCTTGTCTGAATGGAAAATCAGATAAGGAGAATCACAATGTAAGGCAGATAACTCCGAGACTCTTCGAGCTGAGGAAATAGCCATCAAAAACAGAACTTTCCAAGATAAAAGTTTAATATCAATGGAATGAAGGGGTTCAAACGGAACTCCTTGAAGAACCTTAAGAACCAAGTTTAAGCTCCACGGCGGAGCAACAGTCTTAAACACAGGCTTAATCCTAGCCAAAGCCTGACAAAAAGCCTGGACGTCTGGAACTTCTGCCAGACGCTTGTGCAAAAGAATAGACAGAGCAGAAATCTGTCCCTTTAACGAACTAGCTGATAAGCCTTTTTCCAAACCCTCTTGGAGAAAGGACAATATCCTAGGAATCCTAACCTTACTCCATGAGTAACTCTTGGATTCGCACCAATACAGGTATTTACGCCATATCTTATGGTAGATTTTCCTGGTAACAGGCTTTCGTGCCTGTATTAAGGTATCAACAACTGACTCGGAGAAGCCACGCTTTGATAGGATCAAGCGTTCAATCTCCATGCAGTCAGTCTCAGAGAAATTAGATTTGGATGATTGAAAGGACCTTGAATTAGAAGGTCTTGTCTCAGAGGTAGAGTCCATGGTGGACAGGACGACATGTCCACTAGGTCTGCATACCAGGTCCTACGTGGCCACGCAGGCGCTATCAGAATCACTGATGCTCTCTCCTGTTTGACCTTGGCAATCAGTCGAGGCAGCAGAGGAAACGGTGGAAACACATAAGCCATGTTGAAGAACCAAGGAGCTGCTAGAACATCTATCAGCGTCGCTCCCGGGTCCCTGGACCTGGATTCATAACGAGGAAGTTTGGCGTTCTGGCGAGACGCCATGAGATCCAGTTCTGGTTTGCCCCAACGATGGACCAGTTGAGCAAACACCTCCGGATGGAGTTCCCACTCCCCCGGATGAAAAGTCTGACGACTTAGAAAGTCCGCCTCCCAGTTCTTAACGCCTGGGATGTGGATCGCTGACAAGTGGCAAGAGTGAGACTCTGCCCAGCGAATTATCTTTGAGACTTCTAACATCGCTAGGGAGCTCCTGGTTCCCCCTTGATGGTTGATGTAAGCCACAGTCGTGATGTTGTCCGACTGAAATCTGATGAACCTCAGTGTTGCTAACTGAGGGCAAGCTAGAAGAGCACTGAATATTGCTCTTAACTCCAGAATATTTATTGGGAGGAGTTTCTCCTCCTGAGTCCACGATCCCTGAGCCTTCAGGGAATTCCAGACTGCGTCCCAGCCTAGAAGGCTGGCATCTGTTGTTACAATCGTCCAATCTGGCCTGCGAAAGGTCATACCCTTGGACAGATGGACCCGAGATAGCCACCAGAGAAGAGAATCTCTGGTCTCTTGATCCAGATTTAGTAGGGGGGGACAAATCTGAGTAAACCCCATTCCACTGACCTAGCATGCACAATTGCAGCGGTCTGAGATGCAGGCGCGCAAATGGCACTATGTCCATTGCCGCTACCATTAAGCCGATTACTTCCATGCACTGAGCCACTGACGGGCGTGGAATGGAATGAAGGACACGGCAAGCATTTAAAAGTTTTGATAACCTGGCCTCCGTCAGGTAAATTTTAATTTCTACAGAATCTATCAGAGTCCCTAGGAAGGAGACTCTTGTGAGTGGTGATAGAGAACTCTTTTCCACGTTCACCTTCCACCCATGCGACCTCAGAAATGCCAGAACTATCTCTGTATGAGACTTGGCCATTTGAAAGCTTGACGCCTGTATCAGGATGTCGTCTAGATATGGAGCCACCGCTATGCCTCGCGGTCTTAGAACCGCCAGAAGTGAGCCCAGAACCTTTGTAAAGATTCTCGGGGCCGTAGCCAACCAGAAGGGGAGAGCTACAAATTGGTAATGCCTGTCTAGAAAGGCAAATCTTAGGAACCGATGATGATCTTTGTGAATTGTCCTATGGGGCTCCACACTGGCTTTCAAACATAATGAACAAATAGATTCATCTATGTCAGACATGTTTAAACAGACTAGCAATAAGACTGGCAAGCTTGAAAAACACTTCACAATAAGTTTACAAGCAATATAAAAAACGCTACTGCGCCTTTAAGAAGCACAAAACCTGTCTCAAGTTGAAATAACAATGAACCAAAGCAGTTATACCAACCAAATTTTCACAGTAAATGTATTAAGTTAGCAGAGCATTGCACCCACTTGCAAATGGATGATTAACCCCTTAATACCCAAAACGGATAAACAATAGAGAAAAAAGTTTTTTAAAACAGTCAAACACACTGTCGCTCTGCTGTGACTGATTACCTCCCTCAATATGACTTTTGAAGCCTTTTGAGCCCTCTAGAGAAGTCCTGGATCATGCAGGAAGAAGCAGGAAGTCTGAGTCTGAATTTTTACTGCGCAAAAAAGCGCTAAAATAGGCCCCTCCCACTCATATTACAACAGTGGGAAGCCTCAGTTAACTGTTTCTATGCAGAAATTAAGCCAGCCATGTGGAAAAATTATGCCCCAATAAGTTTTATCACCAAATGTACGTTAAAAAACGATTAAACATGCCAGCAAACGTTTTAAAAACATAATTTATGTAAGAACTTACCTGATAAATTCATTTCTTTCATATTAGCAAGAGTCCATGAGCTAGTGACGTATGGGATATACATTCCTACCAGGAGGGGCAAAGTTTCCCAAACCTCAAAATGCCTATAAATACACCCCTCACCACACCCACAAATCAGTTTAACGAATAGCCAAGAAGTGGGGTGATAAGAAAAAAGTGCGAAGCATAAATATAAGGAATTGGAATAATTGTGCTTTATACAAAAAAATCATAACCACCACAAAAAAAGGGTGGGCCTCATGGACTCTTGCTAATATGAAAGAAATTAATTTATCAGGTAAGTTCTTACATAAATTATGTTTTCTTTCATGTAATTAGCAAGAGTCCATGAGCTAGTGACGTATAGGATAATGACTACCCAAGATGTGGATCTTCCACGCAAGAGTCACTAGAGAGGGAGGGATAAAATAAAGACAGCCAATTCCGCTGAAAAAAATCCACACCCAAAAATAAAGTTTAAATCTTATAAAGAAAAAAACTGAAAATATAAGCAGAAGATTCAAACTGAAACAGCTGCCTGAAGTACTTTTCTACCAAAGACAGCTTCAGAAGAAGAAAACACATCAAAATGGTAGAATTTAGTAAAAGTATGCAAAGAAGACCAAGTTGCTGCTTTGCAAATCTGATCAACCGAAGCTTCATTCCTAAACGCCCAGGAAGTAGAAACTGACCTAGTAGAATGAGCTGTAATCCTTTGAGGCGGAGTTCTACCCGACTCGACATAAGCATGATGAATTAAAGATTTCAACCAAGATGCCAAAGAAATGGCAGAGGCCTTCTGACCTTTCCTAGGACCGGAAAAGATAACAAACAGACTAGAAGTCATTCGGAAATTCTTAGTAGCTTCATCATAATATTTCAAAGCTCTAACTACATCCAAAGAATGCAATGATTTCTCCTTAGAATTCTTAGGATTAGGACATAATGAAGGAACCATAATTTCTCTACTAATGATGTTGGAATTCACAACCTTAGGTAAAAATTTAAAAGAAGTTCGCAACACCGCCTTATCCTGGTGAAAAATCAGAAAAGGAGATTCACAAGAAAGAGCAGATAATTCAGAAACTCTTCTGGCAGAAGAGATGGCCAAAAGGAACAAAACTTTCCAAGAAAGTAATTTAATGTCCAATGAATGCATAGGTTCAAACGGAGGAGCTTGAAGAGCCCCCAGAACCAAATTCAAACTCCAAGGAGGAGAAATTGACTTAAAGACAGGTTTTATACGAACCAAAGCTTGTACAAAACAATGAATATCAGGAAGATTAGCAATCTTTCTGTGAAAAAGAACAGAAAGAGCAGAGATTTGTCCTTTCAAAGAACTTGCAGACAAACCTTTATCCAAACCATCCTGAAGAAACTGTAATATTCTCGGAATTCTAAAAGAATGCCAGGAAAAATGATGAGAAAGACACCAAGAAATATAAGTCTTCCAGACTCTATAATATATCTCCCTAGATACAGATTTACGAGCCTGTAACATAGTATTAATCACAGAGTCAGAGAAACCTCTTTGACTAAGAATCAAGCGTTCAATCTCCATACCTTTAAATTTAAGGATTTGAGATCCTGATGGAAAAAAGGTCCTTGCGACAGAAGGTCTGGCCTTAACGGAAGAGTCCATGGTTGGCAAGAGGCCATCCGGACAAGATCTGCATACCAAAACCTGTGAGGCCATGCTGGAGCTACCAGCAGAACAAACGAGCATTCCTTCAGAATCTTGGAGATTACTCTTGGAAAAAGAACTAGAGGCGGAAAGATATAGGCAGGATGATACTTCCAAGGAAGTGACAATGCATCCACTGCTTCCGCTTGAGGATCCCTGGATCTGGACAGATACCTGGGAAGTTTCTTGTTTAGATGAGAGGCCATCAGATCTATTTCTGGAAGTCCCCACCTTTGAACAATCTGAAGAAATACCTCTGGGTGAAGAGACCATTCGCCCGGATGTAACGTTTGGCGACTGAGATAATCCGCTTCCCAATTGTCTATACCTGGGATATGAACCGCAGAAATTAGACAGGAGCTGGATTCCGCCCATACCAGAATTCGAGATACTTCTTTCATAGCCAGAGGACTGCGAGTCCCTCCTTGATGATTGATGTATGCCACAGTTGTGACATTGTCTGTCTGAAAACAAATGAACGATTCTCTCTTTAGAAGAGGCCAAAACTGAAGAGCTCTGAAAATTGCACGGAGTTCCAAAATATTGATCGGTAATCTCACCTCCTGAGATTGCCAAACCTCTTGTGCTGTCAGAGACCCCCACACAGCTCCCCAACCTGTAAGACTTGCATCTGTTGAAATTACAGTCCAGGTCGGAAGAACAAAAGAAGCCCCCTGAACTAAACAAAGGTGATCTGTCCACCACGTCAGAGAGTGTTGTACAATCGGTTTTAAAGATATTAATTGAGATATCTTTGTGTAATCCCTGCACCACTGGTTCAGCATACAGAGCTGAGGAGGTCGCATGTGAAAACGAGCAAAGGGGATCGCGTCCGATACAGCAGTCATAAGACCTAGAATTTTCATGCATAAGGCTACCGAAGGGAATGATTGTGACTGAAGGTTTCGACAAGCTGATATCAATTTTAGACGTCTCTTGTCTGTCAAAGATAGAGTCATGGACACTGAATCTATCTGGAAACCTAAAAAGGTTACCTGTGTCTGAGGAATCAATGAACTTTTTGGTAAATTGATCCTCCAACCATGATGTTGAAGAAACAACACAAGTCGATTCGTATGAGATTCTGCTAAATGTGAAGACTGAGCAAGTACCAAGATATCGTCCAAATAAGGAAATACCACAATACCCTGTTCTATGATTACAGACAGAAGGGCACCAAGAACCTTTGTAAAAATTCTTGGAGCTGTAGCTAGGCCAAACGGCAGAGCCACAAACTGGTAATGCTTGTCTAGGAAAGAGAATCTCAGAAACCGATAGTGATCTGGATGAATCGGAATATGCAGATATGCATCCTGTAAATCTATTGTAGACATATAATGCCCTTGCTGAACAAAAGGCAGGATAGTCCTTATAGTTACCATTTTGAATATTGGTATCCTTACATAACGATTCAATATTTTTAGATCCAGAACTGGTCTGAAGGAATTCTCCTTCTTTGGTACAATGAAGAGATTTGAATAAAACCCCAGTCCCTGTTCCAGAACTGGAACTGGCATAATTACTCCAGCCAACTCTAGATCTGAAACACATTTCAGAAATGCTTGAGCCTTCGCTGGGTTTACTGGGACACGGGAAAGAAAAAATCTCTTTGCAGGAGGCCTTATCTTGAAGCCAATTCTGTACCCTTCTGAAACAATGTTCTGAATCCAAAGATTGTGAACGGAATTGATCCAAATTTCTTTGAAAAAACGTAATCTGCCCCCTACCAGCTGAGCTGGAATGAGGGCCGCACCTTCATGTGGACTTAGGAGCTGGCTTTGATTTTCTAAAAGGCTTGGATTTATTCCAGACTGGAGATGGTTTCCAAACTGATACCGCTCCTGAGGATGAAGGATCAGGCTTTTGTTCCTTGTTGTGACGAAAGGAACGAAAACGATTATTAGACCTAAATTTACCTTTAGATTTTTTATCCTGTGGTAAAAAAGTTCCTTTCCCTCCAGTAACAGTTGAGATAATAGAATCCAACTGAGAACCAAACAATTTATTACCCTGGAAAGAAAGGGAAAGCAGAGTAGACTTAGAAGACATATCAGCATTCCAGTTTTAAGCCATAAAGCTCTTCTAGCTAAAATAGCTAGAGACATATACCTGACATCAACTCTAATGATATCAAAGATGGCATCACAAATAACATAATTTATGTAAGAACTTATTTGATAAATTCATTTCTTTCATAAAAATAAGGAATTGGAATAATTGTGCTTTATACAAAAAAATCATAACCACCACAAAAAAGGGTGGGCCTCATGGACTCTTGCTAATATGAAAGAAATGAATTTATCAGGTAAGTTCTTACATAAATTATGTTTTCTTTCATGTAATTAGCAAGAGTCCATGAGCTAGTAACGTATGGGATAATGACTACCCAAGATGTGGATCTTTCCACGCAAGAGTCACTAGAGAGGGAGGGATAAAATAAAGACAGCCAATTCCTGCTGAAAATAATCCACACCCAAAATAAAGTTTAAATGAAAACATAAGCAGAAGATTCAAACTGAAACAGCTGCCTGAAGTACTTTTCTACCAAAAACTGCTTCAGAAGAAGAAAACACATCAAAATGGTAGAATTTAGTAAAAGTAAGCAAAGAAGACCAAGTTGCTGCTTTGCAAATCTGATCAACCGAAGCTTCATTCCTAAACGCCCAGGAAGTAGAAACTGAGCTAGTAGAATGAGCTGTAATCCTCTGAGGTGGAGTTTTACCCGACTCAACATAGGCATGATGAATTAAAGATTTCAACCAAGATGCCAAAGAAATGGCAGAAGCTTTCTGGCCTTTTCTAGAACCGGAAAAGATGACAAATAGACTAAAAGTCTTTCGGAAAGTCGTAGTAGCTTCAACATAATATTTCAAAGCTCTAACAACATCCAAAGAATGCAATGATTACTCCTTAGAATTCTTAGGATTAGGGCATAATGAAGGAACTACAATTTCTCTACTAATGTTGTTGGAATTCACAACCTTAGGTAAAAATTTAAAAGAAGTTCGCAACACCGCCTTATCCTGATGAAAAATCAGAAAAGGAGACTCACAAGAAAGAGCAGACAATTCAGAGACTCTTCTGGCAGAAGAGATGGCCAAAAGGAACAAAACTTTCCAAGAAAGTAATTTAATGTCCAATGAATGCATAGGTTCAAACGGAGGAGCTTGAAGAGCCCCCAGAACCAAATTCAAACTCCAAGGAGGAGAAATTGACTTAAAGACAGGTTTTATACGAACCAAGGCTTGTACAAAACAATGAATATCAGGAAGATTAGCAATCTTTCTGTGAAAAAGAACAGAAAGAGCAGAGATTTGACCTGTCAAGGAACTTGCGGACAAACCTTTATCTAAACCATCCTGAAGAAACTGTAAAATTCTCGGAATTCTAAAAGAATGCCAGGAAAAATGATGAGAAAGACACCAAGAAATATAAGTCTTCCAGACTCTATAATATATCTCTCTAGATACAGATTTACGAGCCTGTAACATAGTATTAATCACAGAGTCAGAGAAACCTCTTTGACCAAGAATCAAGCGTTCAATCTCCATACCTTTAAATTTAAGGATTTGAGATCCTGATGGAAAAAAGGACCTTGCGACAGAAGGTCTGGTCTTAACGGAAGAGTCCACTGTTGGCAAGAGGCCATCCGGACAAGATCCGCATACCAAAACCTGTGAGGCCATGCTGGAGCTACCAGCAGAACAAACGAGCATTCCTTCAGAATCTTGGAGATTACTCTTGGAAGAAGAACTAGAGGCGGAAAGATATAGGCAGGATGATACTTCCAAGGAAGTGATAATGCATCCACTGCCTCCGCCTGAGGATCCCGTGATCTGGACAGATACCTGGGAAGTTTCTTGTTTAGATGAGAAGCCATCAGATCTATTTCTGGAAGTTCCCACATTTGAACAATCTGAAGAAATACCTCTGGGTGAAGAGACCATTCGCCCGGATGCAACGTTTGGCGACTGAGATAATCCGCTTCCCAATTGTCTATTCCTGGAATATGAACCGCAGAGATTAGACAGGAGCTGGATTCCGCCCAAACCAGAATTCGAGATACTTCTTTCATAGCCAGAGGACTGTGAGTCCCTCCTTGATGATTGATGTATGCCACAGTTGTGACATTGTCTGTCTGAAAACAAATGAACGATTCTCTCTTTAGAAGAGGCCAAGACTGAAGAGCTCTGAAAATTGCACGGAGTTCCAAAATATTGATCGGTAATCTCACCTCCTGAGATTCCCAAACCCCTTGTGCTGTCAGAGACCCCCACACAGCTCCCCAACCTGTAAGACTTGCATCTGTTGAAATTACAGTCCAGGTCGGAAGAACAAAAGAAGCCCCCTGAACTAAACGATGGTGATCTGTCCACCACGTCAGAGAGTGTCGTACAATCGGTTTTAAAAATATTGAGATATCTTTGTGTAATCCCTGCACCATTGGTTCAGCATACAGAGCTGTAGAGGTCGCATGTGAAAACGAGCAAAGGGGATCGCGTCCGATGCAGCAGTCATAAGACCTAGAATTTCCATGCATAAGGCTACCAAAGGGAATGATTGTGACTGAAGGTTTCGACAAGCTGAAATCAATTTTAGATGTCTCTTGTCTGTCAAAGACAGAGTCATGGACACTGAATCTATCTGGAAACCCAAAAAGGTTACCCTTGTCTGAGGAATCAATGAACTTTTTAGTGAATTGATCCTCCAACCATGATTTTGAAGAAACAACACAAGTCGATTCGTATGAAATTCTGCTAAATGTGAAGACTGAGCAAGTACCAAGATATCGTCCAAATAAGGAAATACCACAATACCCTGTTCTCTGATTACAGATAGAAGGGCACCGAGAACCTTTGTAAAAATTCTTGGAGCTGTTGCTAGGCCAAACGGCAGAGCCACAAACTGGTAATGCTTGTCTAGGAAAGAGAATCTCAGAAACTGATAGTGAGCTGGATGAATCGGAATATGCAGATATGCATCCTGTAAATCTATTGTAGACATATAATGCCCTTGCTGAACAAAAGGCAGGATAGTCCTTACAGTTACCATTTTGAAAGTTGGTATCCTTACATAACGATTCAATATTTTTAGATCCAGAACTGGTGTGAAGGAATTCTCCTTCTTTGGTACAATGAAGAGATTCGAATAAACCCCTAGCCCCTGTTCCAGAACTGGAACTGGCATAATTACTCCAGCCAACTCTAGATCTGAAACACATTTCAGAAATGCTTGAGCTTTCGCTGGGTTTACTGGGACACAGGAAAGAAAAAATCTCTTTGCAGGAGGTCCTATCTTGAAACCAATTCTGTACCCTTCTGAAATAATGTTCTGAATCCAAAGATTGTGAACAGAATTGATCCAAATTTCTTTGAAAAAACGTAATCTGCCCCCTACCAGCTGAGCTGGAATGAGGGACGCACCTTCATGTGGACTTAGAAGCTGGCTTTGCTTTTCTAGAAGGCTTGGATTTATTCCAGACTGGAGATGGTTTCCAAACTGAAACTGCTCCTGAGGATGAAGGATCAGGCTTTTGTTCTTTGTTGAAACGAAAGGAACGAAAACGATTATTAGCCCTGTTTTTACCCTTAGATTTTTTATCCTGTGGTAAAAAAGTTCCTTTCCCACCAGTAACAGTTGAGATAATAGAATCCAACTGAGAACCAAATAATTTATTACCCTGGAAAGAAAGGGAAAGTAGAGTCGATTTAGAAGACATATCAGCATTCCAAGTTTTAAGCCATAAAGCTCTTCTAGCTAAAATAGCTAGAGACATAAACTTGACATCAACTCTGATAATATAAAAAATGGCATCACAGATAAAATTATTAGCATGTTGAAGAAGAATAATAATGTTATGAGAATCATGATCTGTTACTTGTTGCGCTAAAGTTTCCAACCAAAAAGTTGAAGCTGCAGCAACATCCGCCAAAGATATAGCAGGTCTAAGAAGATTACCTGAACACAAATAAGCTTTTCTTAGAAAGGATTCAATTTTCCTATCTAAAGGATCCTTAAAGGAAGTACCATCTGCCGTAGGAATAGTAGTACGTTTAGCAAGGGTAGAGATAGCCCCATCAACTTTAGGGATTTTGTCCCAAAACTCTAATCTGTCAGACGGCACAGGATATAATTGCTTAAAACGTTTAGAAGGAGTAAATGAATTACCCAAATTATTTCATTCCCTGGAAATTACTTCAGAAATAGCACCAGGAACAGGAAAAACTTCTGGAATAACTAGAGGAGATTTAAAGACCTTGTCTAAACGTTTAGATTTAGTATCAAGAGGACCAGAATCCTCAATTTCTAATGCAATTAGGACTTCTTTAAGTAAAGAACGAATAAATTCCATTTTAAATAAATATGAAGATTTATCAGCATCAACCTCTGAGACAGAATCCTCTGAACCAGAAGAACCATTATCAGAATCAGAATGATGATGTTCATTTAAAAATTCATCTGAAAAAACATAATTTATGCTTACCTGATAAATTTATTTCTCTTGTAGTGTATCCAGTCCACGGATCATCCATTACTTATGGGATATTAACTCCTCCCCAACAGGAAGTGCAAGAGGATTCACCCAGCAGAGCTGCTACATAGCTCCTCCCCTAACTGCCACTACCAGTCATTCGACCGAAAACATGCAGAGAAAGGAAAACCATAGGGTGCAGTGGTGACTGTAGTTTAATGGAAAAATTACCTGCCTTAAAGTGACAGGGCGGGCCGTGGACTGGATACACTACAAGAGAAATAAATTTATCAGGTAAGCATAAATTATGTTTTCTCTTGTTAAGTGTATCCAGTCCACGGATCATCCATTACTTATGGGATACCAATACCAAAGCCAAAGTACACGGATGACGGGAGGGACAGGCAGGCTCTTTATACGGAAGGAACCACTGCCTGAAGAACCTTTCTCCCAAAAACAGCCTCCGAAGAAGCAAAAGTGTCAAATTTGTAAAATTTGGAAAAAGTATGAAGAGAAGACCAAGTTGCAGCCTTGCAAATCTGTTCAACAGAAGCCTCATTCTTAAAGGCCCAAGTGGAAGCCACAGCTCTAGTAGAATGTGCTGTAATTCTTTCAGGAGGCTGCTGTCCAGCAGTCTCATAGGCTAACCGTATTATGCTACGAAGCCAAAAGGAGAGAGAGGTAGCCGAAGCTTTTTGACCTCTCCTCTGACCAGAATAAACGACAAACAGGGAAGACGTTTGTCGAAAATCCTTAGTTGCCTGTAGATAAAATTTCAGGGCACGGACTACATCTAGATTGTGTAGCAGACGTTCCTTTTTCGAAGAAGGATTAGGACACAAAGATGGAACCACAATCTCTTGATTGATATTCCTGTTAGTGACCACCTTAGGTAGGAACCCAGGTTTAGTACGCAGAACTACCTTGTCTGAATGAAAAATCAGACAAGGAGAATCACAATGTAAGGCAGATAACTCAGAGACTCTTCGAGCCGAGGAAATCGCCATTAAAAACAGAACTTTCCAAGATAACAACTTGATATCAATGGAATGAAGGGGTTCAAACGGAACCCCCTGTAAAACATTAAGAACTAAGTTCAAACTCCATGGTGGAGCAACAGCCCTAAACACAGGCCTGATCCCAGCCAAAGCCTGACAAAAAGCCTGAACGTCCGGAACTTCTGACAGACGCTTGTGCAAAAGAACGGACAGAGCTGAAATCTGTCCCTTCAAGGAACCAGCGGATAAACCCTTTTCTAAACCTTCTTGTAGAAAAGACAATATCCTCGGAATCCTAACCTTACTCCATGAGTAACTCTTGGATTCGCACCAATATAAGTATTTGCGCCATATCTTATGGTAAATATTTCTGGTAACAGGCTTCCTAGCCTGTATTAAGGTATCAATAACTGACTCAGAAAAACCACGCTTTGATAAAATCAAGCGTTCAATTTCCAAGCAGTCAGCTTCAGAGAAATTAGATTTTGATGTTTGAAGGGACCCTGGATCAGAAGGTCCTGTTTCAGAGGTAGCGACCAAGGTGGACAGGATGACATGTCCACCAGATCTGCACACCAAGTCCTGCGTGGCCACGCAGGCGCTATCAGAATCACTGATGCTCTCTCCTGTTTGATTCTGGCAATCAATCGAGGAAGCATCGGGAAGGGTGGAAACACATAAGCCATCCCGAAGGTCCAAGGTGCTGTCAAAGCATCTATCAGAACCGCTCCCGGATCCCTGGATCTGGACCCGTAACGAGGAAGCTTGGCGTTCTGTCGAGACGCCATGAGATCTATCTCTGGTTTGCCCCAACGTCGAAGTATTTGGGCAAAGACCTCCGGATGAAGTTCCCACTCCCCCGGATGAAAAGTCTGACGACTTAAGAAATCCGCCTCCCAGTTCTCCACTCCCGGGAAGTGGATTGCTGACAGGTGGCAAGAGTGAGACTCTGCCCAGCGAATTATCTTTGATACTTCCATCATTGCTAGGGAGCTTCTTGTCCCTCCCTGATGGTTGATGTAAGCTACAGTCGTGATGTTGTCCGACTGAAACCTGATGAACCCCCGAGTTGTTAACTGGGGCCAAGCCAGAAGGGCATTGAGAACTGCTCTCAATTCCAGAATGTTTATTGGTAGGAGACTCTCCTCCTGATTCCATTGTCCCTGAGCCTTCAGAGAATTCCAGACAGCGCCCCAACCTAGTAGGCTGGCGTCTGTTGTTACAATTGTCCAGTCCGGCCTGCTGAATGGCATCCCCCTGGACAGATGTGGCCGAGAAAGCCACCATAGAAGAGAATTTCTGGTCTCTTGATCCAGATTCAGAGTAGGGGACAAGTCTGAGTAATCCCCATTCCACTGACTTAGCATGCACAATTGCAGCGGTCTGAGATGTAGGCGTGCAAAGGGTACTATGTCCATTGCTGCTACCATTAAGCCGATCAACTCCATGCATTGAGCTACTGACGGGTGTTGAATGGAATGAAGGACACGGCATGCATTTTGAAGCTTTGTTAACCTGTCTTCTGTCAGGTAAATCTTCATTTCTACAGAATCTATAAGAGTTCCCAAGAAGGGAACTCTTGTGAGTGGAAAGAGAGAACTCTTCTTTTCGTTCACCTTCCATCCATGCGACCTTAGAAATGCCAGTACTAACTCTGTATGAGACTTGGCAGTTTGAAAGCTTGAAGCTTGTATCAGAATGTCGTCTAGGTACGGAGCTACCGCAATTCCTCGCGGTCTTAGTACCGCCAGAAGAGCACCCAGAACCTTTGTGAAGATTCTCGGAGCCGTAGCCAATCCGAATGGAAGAGCTACAAACTGGTAATGCCTGTCTAGAAAGGCAAACCTTAGATACCGGTAATGATCTTTGTGAATCGGTATGTGAAGGTAAGCATCCTTTAAATCCACTGTGGTCATGTACTGACCCTTTTGGATCATGGGTAAAATTGTCCGAATAGTCTCCATTTTGAACGATGGAACTCTTAGGAATTTGTTTAGGATCTTTAAATCCAGGATTGGCCTGAAAGTTCCCTCTTTTTTGGGAACCACAAACAGATTTGAGTAAAACCCTTGTCCCTGTTCCGACCGTGGAACTGGATGGATTACTCCCATTAATAAAAGCTCTTGTACGCAGCGTAGAAACGCCTCTTTCTTTATTTGGTTTGTTGACAACCTTGACAGATGAAATCTCTCTCTTGGGGGAGAGTATTTGAAGTCCAGAAGGTATCCCTGAGATATTATCTCTAGCGCCCAGGGATCCTGGACATTTCTTGCCCAAGCCTGGGCGAAGAGAGAAAGTCTGCCCCCCACTAGATCCGTTCCCGGATCGGGGGCCCTCAATTCATGCTGTTTTAGGGGCACCAGCAGGTTTCCTGGCCTGCTTGCCCTTGTTCCAGGACTGGTTAGGTCTCCAGCCTTGTCTGTAGCGAGCAACAGATCCTTCTTGTTTTGGAGCAGAGGAAGTTGATGCTGCTCCTGCTTTGAAATTCCGAAAGGAACGAAAATTAGATTGTCTAGCCTTAGGTTTGGCTCTGTCTTGAGGCAGGGCATGGCCTTTACCTCCTGTAATGTCAGCGATAATTTCTTTCAATCCGGGCCCGAATAAGGTCTGCCCTTTGAAAGGTATATTAAGAAATTTAGACTTAGAAGTAACGTCAGCTGACCAGGATTTTAGCCACAATGCTCTGCGCGCCTGAATGGCGAATCCGGAATTCTTAGCCGTAAGCTTAGTTAAATGTACTACGGCATCTGAAATAAATGAGTTAGCTAACTTAAGAGCTTTAAGCCTGTGTGTAATCTCATCTAATGGAGCTGATTCAAGTGTCCCTTCCAGAGACTCAAACCAAAATGCTGCTGCAGCCGTGACAGGCGCAATGCATGCAAGGGGTTGCAATATAAAACCTTGTTGAACAAACATTTTCTTAAGGTAACCCTCTAACTTTTTATCCATTGGATCTGAAAAGGCACAGCTATCCTCCACCGGGATAGTGGTACGCTTAGCTAAAGTAGAAACTGCTCCCTCCACCTTAGGGATCGTTTGCCATAAGTCCCGTGTGGTGGTGTCTATTGGAAACATCTTTCTAAATATCGGAGGGGGTGAGAACGGCACACCGGGTCTATCCCACTCCTTAGTAACAATTTCAGTAAGTCTCTTAGGTATAGGAAAAACGTCAGTACTCGACGGTACCGCAAAATATTTATCCAACCTACACATTTTTTCTGGTATTGCAACTGTGTTACAATCATTCAGAGCCGCTAACACCTCCCCTAGTAATACACGGAGGTTTTCCAGCTTAAATTTAAAATTTGAAATATCTGAATCCAATCTGTTTGGATCAGAACCGTCAGCCGCAGAATGAAGCTCTCCGTCCTCATGTTCTGCAAGTTGTGACGCAGTATCTGACATGGCCCTCACATTATCAGCGCACTCTGTTCTCACCCCAGAGTGATCACGCTTACCTCTTAGTTCTGGTAATTTAGCCAAAACTTCATTCATAACAGTAGCCATATCCTGTAATGTGATTTGTAATGGCTGCCCAGATGTACTCGGCGCCACAATATCACGCACCCCCCGAGCGGGAGATGCAGGTACTGACACGTGAGGCGAGTTAGTCGGCATAACTCTCCCCTCGTTGTTTGGTGAAATGTGTTCAATTTGTACAGATTGACTTTTATTTAAAGTAGCATCAATACAGTTAGTACATAAATTTCTATTGGGCTCCACTTTGGCATTAGCACATATAGCACAGATGTCTTCCTCTGAATCAGACATGTTTAACACACTAGCAAATAAACTAGCAACTTGGAAATACTTTTCAAGTAATTTACTATAATATGAAAACGTACTGTGCCTATAAGAAGCACAGAAAGAGTTATGACAGTTGAAAGTTAATAAACTGAAAGGTTATAGCATCAAATCTTTGTAAAAAACACAATTTTAGCAAAGGCTTGTTCCCATTAGCGAAGGATAACTAACCCTGATAGCAGAAAAAAAAGTTACAGAAATAAACGTTTTTTATCACAGTCAACTACAATCTCACAGCTCTGCTGTGAATGATTACCTCCCTCAAAACAAGTTTTGAAGACCCCTGAGTTCTGTAGAGATGAACCGGATCATGCAGGAAATACAATGAGCTTCTGACTGAATTTTTTGACCTCCCCCTCACACACAACAGTGAGAGAGATCAGTAAACTGTCATAAATTAAATAAAACAACTGCCAAGTGGAAAAAATAATGCCCAAAACATTTTATTCACCCAGTACCTCAGAAAATGAAACGATTTTACATGCCAGCAAAAAACGTTTAACATAAATTAAGTGTTATTAAAGAGCCTGTTGCCAGTCCCTGCAAATTAGGCTAAAGACTTATGCACACAGTATAATTCCAGTGAAGTGCCATTCCCCAGAATACTGAAGTGTAAAATATACATACATGACAGCCTGATACCAGTTGCTGCTACTGCATTTAAGGCTGAGTTTACATTATATCGGTATGGCAGAATTTTCTCATCAATTCCATTGTCAGAAAATAATAAGCTGCTACATACCTCTTTGCAGATTAATCTGCCCGCTGTCCCCTGATCTGAAGTTTACCTCTCCTCAGATGGCCGAGAAACAGCAATATGATCTTAACTACGCCGGCTAAAATCATAGTAAAAACTCAGGTAGATTCTTCTTCAAATTCTACCAGAGAAGGAATAACACACTCCGGTGCTATTATAAAATAACAAACTTTTGATTGAAGGTATAAAACTAAATATAATCACCATAGTCCTCTCACACATCCTATCTAGTCGTTGGGTGCAAGAGAATGACTGGTAGTGGCAGTTAGGGGAGGAGCTATGTAGCAGCTCTGCTGGGTGAATCCTCTTGCACTTCCTGTTGGGGAGGAGTTAATATCCCATAAGTAATGGATGATCCGTGGACTGGATACACTTAACAAGAGAAATGAGAAGTTTTAAAAGACTTTTTACGTTTACTAGAAGGAGGAATAACAGACATAGCCTTCTTAATGGATTTAGAAACAAAATCTCTTATGTTATCAGGAACACTCTGAGTATTAGATGTTGACGGAACAGCAACAGGTAACGTAACAGTACTAAAGGAAATATTATCTGCATTAACAAGTTTGTCATGACAAACAGTACAAACAACAGCTGGAGGAACAGATACCATAAGTTTACAGCAGATACACTTAGCTTTCGTAACTCCAGCACCAGGCAGCGATTTTCCAGAAGTATCTTCTGACTCAGTTTCAACGTGGGACATCTTGCAATATGTAATAGAAAAAACAACATATAAAGCAAAATTGATCAAATTCCTTAAATGACAGTTTCAGGAATGGGAAAAAATGCCAGTGAACAAGCTTCTAGCAACCAGAAGCAATAAATAATGAGACTTAAATAATGTGGAGACAATAGTGACGCCCATATTTTTTTTTAGCGCCAAAAATGACGCCCACATTATTTGGCGCCTAAATGCTTTTGGAGCCAAAAATGACGCCACATCCGGAACGCCGACACTTTTGGCGCAAAAGAACGTCAAAAATGACGCAACTTCCGGCGACACGTATGACGCCGGAAACAGAAAAAACAATTTGCGCCAAAAAAGTCTGCGCCAAGAATGACGCAATAAAATGAAGCATTTTCAGCCCCCGCGAGCCTAACAGCCCACAGGGAAAAAGTCAAATTTTAAAAGGTAAGAAAAAAATTGATTTATTCATATGCATTATCCCAAATATGAAACTGACTGTCTGAAATAAGGAATGCTGAACATCCTGAGTCAAGGCAAATAAATGTTTGAATACATATATTTAGAACTTTATAAAAAAGTGCCCAACCATAGCTTAGAGTGTCACAGAAAATAAGACTTACTTACCCCAGGACACTCATCTACATGTTGTAGAAAGCCAAACCAGTACTGAAACGAAAATCAGCACATAAGAGTATATCGTCGATCTGAAAAGGGAGGTAAGAGATGAATCTCTATGACCGATAACAGAGAACCTATGAAATAGACCCTGTAGAAGGAGATCATTGAATTCAAATAGGCAATACTCTCCTCACATCCCTCTGACATTCACTGCACGCTGAGAGGAAAACCGGGCTCCAACCTGCTGCGGAGCGCATATCAACGTAGAATCTAGCACAAACTTACTTCACCACCTCCATAGGAGGCAAAGTTTGTAAAACTGATTTGTGGGTGTGGTGAGGGGTGTATTTATAGGCATTTTGAGGTTTGGGAAACTTTGCCCCTCCTGGTAGGAATGTATATCCCATACGTCACTAGCTCATGGACTCTTGCTAATTACATGAAAGAAACACATTTTTTAAAGAGTATATATCTCTATTAATAAGCCTGATACCAGTCGCTTTCACTGCATTTAAGGCTTTACTTACATTACTTCGGTATCAGCAGCATTTTCTTAGTCAATTCCATTCCTTAGAAAAATGTGTGAGAACAGCAAGTGGATCTTAGTTACTTCTGCGAAGATCATAGAAAACGCAGGCAGATTCTTCTTCCAAATACTGCCTGAGAAAAAACAGCACACTCCGGTGCCATTTAAAAATAACAAACTTTTGATTGAAGAAATAAACTAAGTATAAAACACCACAGTCCTCTCACGACCTCCACCTATGTTGAGGGTTGCAAGAGAATGACTGGATATGACATGTGAGGGGAGGAGCTATATAGCAGCTCTGCTGTGGGTGATCCTCTTGCAACTTCCTGTTGGGAAGGGAATATATCCCACAAGTAATGGATGATCCGTGGACTGGATACACTTAACAAGAGAAATTACTCTGTCGCCCTCTCTGTTTGGACTTTTTATCCTGAGGGAGGAGATGAGTCTTGCCTCCCGTTATGTCAGAAATGATCTCCTTCAAGTCAGGCCCGAATAGGGTCTTCCCCTTGTAAGGAATAGTCAAAAGCTTAGATTTGGATGACACAACCACAGACCAAGACTTCAGCCATAAAGATCTGCGTGCTAAGATTGCAAATCCTGAACGGTTAGCTGCCAAATTTGCAGGGAAGGATCCGAAATAAACAAATTATTTAACTTAAGAGCTTTAATTTGATCCTGTATCTCCTCCAAAGGAGTCTCAGTCTTAAGAGACTCTTCTAGAGCATCAAACCAATAAGCGGCTGCAGTGGTGACTGTGACAATGCAAGCCACAGGTTGTAACAGGAATTTCTGATAAATGTAAAGTTTCTTAAGGAGACCCTCCAATTTCTTATCCATAGGGTCCTTAAAAGCACAACTATCCTCAATAGGAATAGTAGTACGCTTGGCCATAGTAGAAACAGCACCCTCAACCTTAGGGACTCTAATAGCATCGGCTATAGGATACATTTTTTAAAAAACTGGAGAAGGAGAGAAGGGAATACCTGGTCTCTCCCATTCTTTCGCAATAATCTCCGAAGTCCTTTTCGGGACTGGAAAGACATCCGAATAAGAAGGAACTTCCAAATATCTGTCCAACTTACTCAATTTTTCTGGGGGGACCACTATTGAGTCACAATCATCCAGAGTAACTAACACCTCCCTCAGCAATAAACGGAGGTGTTCAAGCTTAAATCTGAGAGAAACTACGTCGGAGTCAGTCTCAGAAGTAAAACACTCCCTGAATCAGACCATTCACCTTCTGAGAGTACCGCAGTACTCTCCAACTCAGAACCCCGGGAGGGTACGTCTGTAATTGCCATCATAGAATCAGAGGCAGAATTGACTACATAGTTGTCCTGTCTTAAACGCTTGCCATTCGATATGGGTAAATTAGCTAACACATCAGAAAGTGTAGAAGACATCACTGCAGCTATGTCTTAATGTAAAAGCTGCAGAAACTGGTGAAATACATGGTCCCGCTTGAGCGGGTGTTAAGGGCTGTGACGCTTGGGGAGAAAGCTGCGGAATGCTCTGCATCTCATCTGTAGACTCTTGAGAAGCATTCATCTTAGTCAAAGATTTGTCAAAAATAATTTTGTCTCTAAAATGCAAGGTCCTCTCGACACAGGAGGGACAAAATGGAGCAGGGGGTTCCACAGTGGCATCCAAACACATAGCACACGGCACAGTTGGGATATCATCAGTATCCATGATAAGCAAGAAGCAATTTGGTCAACAGAATAGGCTCTTAATGTAGCCAACTAGTATGAAATTTTCAGCATCCGTCAGAGAATTTTTGAACTGATCAGACACTGTGCCTTTAAATATGAACATTCAGTCACTGTGAATAAAATAAGCCTCTGTAAAAATAAACTTTATTCAGAATCTCGCCTCCAGCTCTGCTGAGGCGCCTACCTGCCCCCACGGTCCTCCGACCACACTGTAACAGGCGCACTGGATGAATCACAGGATAAACGCCTTAGACCGCTCTCTCACTGTCACATGCGGTCGCGGCAATAAAACACAGCCTGTCAGCATCCGGGACTTGTGTAATGCTATCTACGCGGCAAAAATGACAAGCGCGCCAAAGGAAGTCCCGCCCATCGTGGGCGTTGCATTAGCCCGTACTCCGCGCTGCAAGGAACTTCCGATAGTCTATGGAGTCCTCAGCGTGGCCTGAAAGCCGCTTCGCTAGCCGCTTAAAAACTATGTCTGCACACAAACATAAAACGGAGTAAGCACACAGCCGCAAACCGGAGTCTTAGGACAAGACTCTGGTAACTTCAGCGTCCAAGAATAATGTCTGCACACAAAGCACCGTTTAGTGTCACATAAGCCCCAGGATCGCATAGACTATTAAAGGTTAGAGCCTAAGATTAACCCCTTAGTGGTAGTTGCCCTGTACCTCAGTACTCCCAACTCACGCTGTCACAGAAGCAGCCCTATCTTTGTGTTAAAGAGCTCTTGTTCGCAACAGATTACAAGCACACAGTCCAGTCTGAGGTAGCCAGTGTCCCAGAAATTAAAAGACTGCACTTACCTCAGTGCTGATGAACAGCATGAGAAGTTCCACAGCAGCTCTTTGGACACAGAAGGGTCTTAGTTAATATCTGCTAAGACCATCAGTATACAAAGGGCAGCACTAGTATGGGAGGCACAGTGAGGGTAAAACCCCACCAGTTCCCATTGCTTTAAAGCCACCTGTAGCTCTACTCTAGAGGCTGACAAGGATTATGGCTACACCCTATAGTAAAATAGCACACTTTGGTACCATTTTAAAAATAATAAACTCTTGATTGAAGAATCTAAACTAACACCTCACTTTACCTCTTCCTATCACTAACACAGGCAAAGAGAATGACTGGAGTGGGAGGGAAGGGAGGAGCTATATATACAGCTCTGCTGTGGTGCTCTTTGCCTCCTCCTGCTGACCAGGAGGCGATATCCCACTAAAAGAAAAGCAGGTAAGAATTTTGATTCTATATACAAAAAAAAAAAAAAAAATGAACCAAAATAAAGCCTAATGGATACTTCTATTATAGCTGCATAAAAATGTGATTATCAACATTTCATGAGGCTAACATAATACTTAGCATCCTAATTTATAAATAAATTACTAGCTCCCACAAAACCCTGTATGTTTCACAGACTCCACTAACCTCTACAAATATTTAGCCACAAATAAAGTCGCTAAAAAAGAGCACTGAATTACTGACTCAAGGCATGTATACAAACAATATATGACAACTTTACTTAAAAAGTGCCCAATCCATACATGAGTGTCTCTTATATAATAAAAGTATATACTTACCGTGTAAGACACCCATCCACATATAGCAGACAGCCAAACCAGTACTGAAACATATCTGCAGAGGAAATGGTAGAGGAGTATAATGTCGATCTGTAAAGGGAGGCAGCAGATGAATCCCTGTGACTGATTTACAGAGAGCCTTAGAATAGATTTCCCATAGGCGAAAACATGGTATCATCAGGCAATACTCCCTTCACATCTCTTAGACAAACACTGTACTTAGAGAGGAATTGGGCTTCAAAATGCTTAGAAGCGCCTTTCACAGAAGAAAATCAAGCACATCTTGCTTCACCACCTCCACAAGGAGGCAAAGTTTGTAAAACTGAGGTATGAGTGAGGTGGGAGGTGTATTTATAGGCATTTTGAGGATTGGGAAACGTTGCCCCCTCCTGGTAGGAATGTATATCCCCTACGTCACAAGCTCATGGACTCTTGCCACTATGAAAGAAATGAATTTATCAGGTAAGTTCTTACATAAATTATGTTTTATCTGTCTCCCATTTTTAAGAACTATATATATGTGTGTGTGTGTGTGTGTGTGTGTGTGTATGTATGTATATATATATATATATATATATATATATATATATATACACATATATATACACACATACATACATACATACATACATGTGCTTGCATGAAAGCGCTACATTGCATACACTCCACTCATAGGAAGGAGTAGGAGGTCAAAAGGTTGAAGAAGCACAGATTATCCATTCTTACTTTGCAGATTAAACTGGTGAGCTAAATGTTTGGGACTCAAGGCTGGTTCTGGATGTTACAGTGGTACTTGTTGACATTATAGAAGAAAATGTTTTATAAAAAGGTATATAGCACTAAGGATGGGGCAAATTTCTATGAATCTATTAACCTTAAAACGTTAACTTTTCAATAGAAAATGTATTGTCTAATGTGTATAAATGAATTCTGCACATGATTTGGCTTTCAGAAAGTAATACATTTTATGGCAGCATTTTCTTGTAGGCTGTAAATCTAGGCTTCCCCTATAGATGAATATGATAAAGGTATTCAGCCTAGTGTCACATACACAGCAATAAAAAGGTCTTGCTAACTAGCGCAAGCTTGTCGGTAATTAAATGTTTCATTTAGACTGCAGTTGTTTACTAAATTCCACAAACTACTTGCAGCATACCCTTTAGTACGAAAATAGAATTGATGCATACACCTTTAGTGCATCAGTTGCCGGCTGCCCCCTCCGTGCAGAGGTTTTTAGTTAGTTTGTTTACCTCTATGGCGAGAAGGAGGTACAGCCAATCAGAATCGCACCTCATGCTCCATGTAAAGTTATAGTAGTGTGCTCTTGCATTGCTGTTAAATCTGATGAATTAGCTTTCCCAGTAACCGCTCGTACACAAATAGCAGTATGCTCTGATACACAGAAAAGCCAATATAAAGCCAATATATCCGATACATCTGTATTGCGAGTTCATCATAGAGGCAAAGTAACCGCAGCACATAGTGGGCCACTGGCTGCTTGCTGTAAGCAGAAGTGTGCTCTGCCAGTAACTAGCAAAGCTGACCTTTAGAATACTTTGTGCAACAGTTATTAAATATTGCAAGTCGTAATAGTGAACAATGTGAACCTCAGCAGAAGATCAACACACATCGGCACCAAAGGAGGTTAACATCTACTGTTTAGCAACATGCTCTATAGAGGTCCCTTAGATATTCAATTATAATTGGTATGAATTCTTATATAAACACTCTCGCGAGTAAATGGCTGCCACTACAGTCCGCATTTGAACACTGCTGATACACAATATTTTAAAGGTTGAAGTTGGCAGTGAAAGACAAAATGACTGTATTGTTCCTCACTATTTTGGAGAACAAAAAAAAACTTGAGGATGGAGATAGAATTACATTTTTTTTTTTAATTATTTTAATTTTTAAATGATAAATGTGCATTATTTTCAGAAAGGCTGATATTAATATATTTTCTTTTAATATATAAAAGAAGAGAAAAAAAATTAAGGTAAACCCTTTAAGTTGTAATTCAATGTAGAATCATAGAAACCAAAGATTTGCTATAGAATGTAACAAATGTAAAACATTTAATATTTCTTAAAACACATAAAAGAATAAGTTTAAAGACAAGAGTTAGGTGGGGAAAACAATGCAGTAAAGGTTACTGATTAACTTTTTGTAACTTTTTATGAAATCAGAGGATTGTTTGGTACTCAAATGTAGGTCAGAAACTTTGACAAATAGTGAGTTGACCGTGATCCTTTAAAGGGACATGAAAACAGAATTTATGTTTACCTGATAAATTTCTTTCTCCTACGGTGTGTCCGGTCCACGGCTTCATCCTTACTTGTGGGAATATTCTCTTCCCTAACAGGAAATGGCAAAGAGAGCACAGCAAAAGCTGTCCATATAGCCCCCCCCCTCTGGCTCCGCCCCTCAGTCATTCGACCGACGGTCAGGAGAAAAAGGAGAAACTATAGGGTGCCGTGGTGACTGTAGTGTATGGAATAAAAAATTTTAAACCTGACTAAAAGCCAGTGCGGGCCGTGGACCGGACACACCGTAGGAGAAAGAAATTTATCAGGTAAACATAAATTCTGTTTTCTCCTACATAGGTGTGTCCGGTCCATGGCTTCATCCTTACTTGTGGGAACCAATACCAAAGCTTTAGGACACGGATGAAGGGAGGGAGCAAGTCAGGTTACCTAAACGGAAGGCACCACGGCTTGCAAAACCTTTCTCCCAAAAACTGCCTCCGAAGAAGCATAAGTATCGAATTTGTAAAATTTGGCAAAAGTATGCAGAGAAGACCAAGTCGATGCCTTACAGATCTGATCAACAGAAGCCTCGTTCTTGAAGGCCCATGTGGAAGCCACAGCTCTAGTAGAGTGAGCTGTAATTCGTTCAGGAGGCTGTCGTCCGGCAGTCTCATAAGCCAATCGGATGATGCTTTTCAGCCAAAAAGAAAGAGAGGTAGCAGTAGCTTTCTGCCCTCTCCTCTTACCAGAATAAACGACAAACAAGGATGATGTCTGTCTGAAATCCTTTGTTGCTTCTAAATAGAATTTTAAAGCACGGACCACATCTAGGTTGTGTAACAAACGTTCCTTCTTTGAAGCTGGATTCGGACACAGAGAAGGAACAACTATTTCCTGGTTAATATTCCTGTTGGAAACCACCTTTGGAAGAAAACCAGGCTTGGTACGTAAAACTACCTTATCTGTATGGAATACCAGATAGGGAGAAGTACACTGCAAAGCAGATAATTCAGAAACTCTTCTAGCAGAAGAAATAGCAACCAAAAACAGAACTTTCCAAGAAAGTAACTTAATATCTATGGAATGCATGGGTTCAAACGGAACCCCCTGAAGAACTGAAAGAACTAAATTTAGACTCCAAGGAGGAGTCATAGGTCTGTAGACAGGCTTGATTCTAACTAACGCCTGTACAAATGCCTGTACATCTGGCACGGCTGCCAGACGTTTGTGTAACAAAACAGACAGAGCAGTTATCTGTCCTTTTAAAGAACTAGCCGACAAACCTTTATCTAAACCCTCTTGGAGAAAGGAAAGTATCCTAGGAATTTTAATTTTACTCCAAGAGAATACCTTGGATTCACACCAACGGATATATTTTTGCCATATCTTAGGGTAAATTTTCCTAGTTACAGGTTTTCTGGCTTGAACCAGAGTATCTATAACTGAATATGAAAACCCACGCTTAGATAAAATCAAGCGTTCAATTTCCAAGCAGTCAGTTGCAGAGAGACTAGATTTGGATGTTCGAATGGACCTTGTACTAGAAGATCCTGTCTCAAAGGTAGCTTCCATGGTGGAGCCGATGACATATTCACCAGGTCTGCATACAAAGTCCTGCGTGGCCACGCAGGAGCTATTAATATCACTGAGGCTTTCTCCTCTTTGATCCTGGCTACCAGCCTGGGAAGGAGAGGGAACGGTGGAAACACATAGGCTAGATTGAACAACCAAGGCGCCACTAATGCATCCACTAGTGTCGCCCTGGGATCCCTGGATCTGGACCCGTATCGAGGAACTTTGAAGTTCTGATGAGATTCCATCAGATCCATATCCGGAGTGCCCCATAGTTGAGTTGAGAATAATCCGCCTGCCAGTTGTCTACTCCTGGGATGTGGATTGCAGATAGTTGGCAGGAGTGATCCTCCGCCCATTTGATGATCTTGGATACCTCTGTCATCGCCAAGGAACTCTTTGTTCCCCCCTGATGATTGATGTACGCTACAGTCGTCATGTTGTCCGACTGAAATCTTATGAATCTGGCCTTCGCTAGGTGAGGCCAGGCCAGGAGCGCATTGAATATCGCTCTCAGTTCCAAAATGTTTATCGGGAGAAGGGACTCTTCCCGAGACCATAGACCCTGAGCTTTCAGGGAGTCCCAGACCGCGCCCCAGCCTAAGAGACTGGCGTCGGTCGTGACGGTGACCCACTCTGGTCTGCGGAAACTCATTCCCTGAGACAGGTGATCCTGAGTCAACCACCAGCGGGGTGAGTCTCTGGTTACCTGGTCTACTTGAATTTGGGGAGACAAGTTTGCATAATCCCCATTCCACTGTTTGAGCATGCACAGTTGCAATGGTCTTAGATGAATTCGAGCAAAAGGAACCACGTCCATTGCTGCAACCATTAGTCCTATTACCTCCATGCACTGAGCTATGGAAGGCTGAGGAAGAGATTGAAGAACTTGACAAGCGTTTAGAAGTTTTAATTTTCTGACCTCTGTCAGAAAAATCTTCATTTCTACAGAATCTATTATTGTTCCCAGAAAGGGAACCCTTGTAGACGGGGACAGGGAACTCTTTTCTACGTTCACCTTCCACCCGTGAGACCTGAGAAAGGCTAATACAATGTCTGTATGAGCCCTTGATCTGGAAAGGGACGACGCTTGGATTAGGATGTCGTCTAAGTAAGGTGCCACCGCAATGCCCCTCGGTCTTAGAACCGCTAGTAGGGACCCTAGCACCTTTGTGAAAATTCTGGGAGCAGTGGCTAAACCGAACGGAAGAGCCACGAACTGGTAATGCTTGTCCAGAAAGGCGAACCTTAGGAACTTATGATCTTTGTGGATAGGAATATGTAGGTACGCATCCTTTAAGTCCACGGTAGTCATGTATTGACCCTCCTGGATTGTTGGTAAAATCGTTCGAATGGTTTCCATTTTGAATGATGGAACTCTGGGGAATTTGTTTAGAATTTTTAAATCCAGAATTGGCCTGAAAGTTCCCTCTTTTTTGGGAACTACAAACAGGTTTGAGTAAAAACCCAGACCTTGTTCTGCTGTTGGAACTGGGTGTATCACTCCCATCTTTAATAGGTCTCCTACGCAATGTAAGAATGCCTGTCTCTTTATCTGGTCTGAAGATAAGCAAGACATGTGGAACCTTCCCCTTGGAGGAAGTTCCTTGAACTCTAGAAGATACCCCTGAGAGACTATTTCTAGTGCCCAGGGATCCGGAACATCTCTTGCCCAAGCCTGAGCAAAGAGAGAAAGTCTGCCCCCTACTAGATCCGGTCCCGGATCGGGGGCTACCCCTTCATGCTGTCTTGGTAGCAGCAGCAGGCTTCTTGGCCTGTTTACCCTTGTTCCAGCCTTGCATTGGTTTCCATGTTGGTTTAGGCTGGGAAGCGTGACCCTCTTGTCTAGAGGCTGCAGAGTTAGGAGACGGTCCGTTCCTGAAATTGCGAAAGGAACGGAAATTAGATTTGTTCTTAGCCTTGAAAGGCCTATCCTGTGGGAGGGCATGGCCCTTTCCCCCAGTGATGTCTGAAATAATCTCCTTCAATTCTGGCCCGAAAAGGGTCTTACCTTTGAAAGGAATATTAAGAAGTTTTATCTTGGACCACACATCCGCCGACCAAGATTTTAGCCAAAGCGCTCTGCGCGCCACTATTGCAAAACCTGAATTTTTCGCCGCTAATTTAGCCAATTGAAAAGCGGCATCAAAAATAAAGGAATTAGCCAACTTTAGTACGTGAATTCTGTCCATGACTTCCTCATATGGAGTCTCCTTATGGAGCGAATTTTCTAGTTCCTTGAACCAAAAAGAAGCCGCCGTGGTGACAGGAATAATGCACAAAATTGGTTGGAGAAGGAAACCTTGCTGAACAAATATCTTTTTAAGCAATCCTTCCAATTTTTTATCCATAGAATCTTTGAAAGCACAACTGTCCTCAAAGGGAATAGTTGTGCGCTTGGCCAACGTAGAAACTGCCCCCTCAACCTTAGGGACTGTTTGCCATGCGTCCCTTCTGGGGTCGACAATGGGGAACATTTTCTTAAATATAGGAGGTGGGACAAAAGGTATACCTGGCTTCTCCCACTCCTTGGACACTATGTCCGCCACCCGCTTGGGCATCGAAAAGGCATCAGCGTGCACAGGGACCTCTAGGAATTTGTCCATTTTGCACAATTTCTCTGGAATCACCAAAGAGTCACAATCATCAAGAGTAGTTAGCACCTCCTTAAGCAGGGCGCGGAGATGTTCTAACTTACACGATATCAGGTTCTGCCTGCTGAGAAACTTTTCCTGAATCAGAAATTTCTCCCTCAGACAGACCCTCCCTCACTGCCAATTCAGATTGGTGTGAGGGTATAACAGATAAATTATCGTCAGCGCCCACTTGCTCATCCTCTGTATTTAAAACTGAGCAATCACGCTTTCTGGGAAATGCTGGCAGTTTGGATAAAAGATTTGCTATAGAATTATCCATTACTGCAGTTAATTGCTGCATAGTAACAAGCATTGGCGCACTAGATGTACTAGGTATCGCCTGCGCGGGCAAAACTGGTGTTGACACAGAAGGAGAGGATGATGAACTATCCCCACTACCTTCATTTGAAGAATCATCTTGGGCAATCTTATTAAATGTGACAGTACTGTCCTTACTTTGTTTGGACGCCATGGCACAATTTGAACATACATTTAAAGGGGGAACCACCTTGGCCTCCATACACACAGAACATATGCTATCTGAAGGTATAGACATGTTAGACAGACTTTGGCAGGTTATTAATGCAATAAAACCGTTTTTAAACAAAACCGTTACTGTCTCTTTAAATAATAAAAAGAGCACACTTTATTTCTGAATGTTTGAAAAACTATGAAGGAAATATCCGATCTTTACAAAATTTGCACCCTAGTGTCTTAATGCTTTGAAAGTATTGAAAGCACACCAAATTTCAAGTTTCTAACACCTTAAATGAGCAAACCGGAGCTAATTGTTCAATTTACCAGCTTAAACCCACTACAGTCCCTGCCACAGCCTTTGCTGCGGCTTTTACCTTCCTTGGGGGTTATTCACCACAGAAATAAGCCTTCTTGAAATCGTTTTTATGGCCACAGGACCCTCTCACATGAAGCTGCATGTACTGCTTCTAGAAGTAACTGCGCAATTGAGGCGCGAAAATGAGGCCTCCTCCCTCTGCATACCAGAGTGAAGGGGCCTTCCTGACTAGATTAGGTGTCTAAACAACTGCCAGGCATAATAAAAACGCTCCCAAAAGTGTTTCAAATCACAAAACACTCCAAAAGTCATATAAATATTATATAAATCAATCGATTTAGCCCACAATAGTGTCAACCAGTATAGAGCCCATTTATAAGCCTTCATTCTGTTATGAGTCTAAGAAAATGGCTTACCGATCCCATAAGGGAAAATGACAGTCTTCTAGCATTACTATGTCTTGTTAGAAAAGAGACTAGTCATACCTGGAGCAGAAAAGTCTGCAAACTGTTCCCCCCAACTGAAGTTCTCTGGTTTCAACAGTCCTGCGTGGGAACAGCAAAGGATTTTAGTTACTGTTGCTAAAATCATACTCCTCTTTTAACAGAAATCTTCATCACTTTCTGTTGTAGAGTAAATAGTACAAACCGGCACTATTTTAAAATAACAAACTCTTGATAGAAGAAATAAAACTACAACTAACACCACATACTCTTTACCATCCCCGTGGAGATGCTACTTGTTCAGAGCGGCAAAGAGAATGACTGGGGGGCGGAGCCAGAGGGGGGCTAAATGGACAGCTTTTGCTGTGCTCTCTTTGCCATTTCCTGTTAGGGAAGAGAATATTCCCACAAGTAAGGATGAAGCCGTGGACCGGACACACCAATGTAGGAGAAATCCCAATAATATCATTCATGATTCGAATAGAACCTAACATTTTAAACAACTTTTACATTTACTTTTCTTATCATATATTCTTCATTCTCTTGTTATGCTTTGCTGAAGGAACAGCATTCCACTACTGGCAGCTAGGTGAACACTGTTAGCCAATATTACACTAGTTAGCCAATCACAAAAGAAAAATGTGTACAGGCACCAAGTAGCAGCAGCTCCCACTAGTGTCGGATATGTGCATACTCTTTTTCATCAAGGGATGCCAAGAGAACAAAGCACATTTAAAAATAGGAGTGAATGCTTCGCTGAAGGAACAGCATTCCACTACTGGCAGCTAGGTGAACACATCTAGCTAGCCAATCACAAGAGACAAATGTGTGCAGGCACCAATCACCAGCTAGCTCCCACTAGTGTAGGATTGAGTATTAATTTTCAGCAATGAATATCAAGAGAACAAAGCACATTTGAAAATAGAAGTGATTTTAAGTGTCTTAAAATTGCATGGTCCATCTGATTCTTGCAAGTTTAATTTTGACTTTCCTATCGCTTTAATGGACCAGTAAATACAGTAGATTTGCATAATTAACAAGTGCATGATAAAAATACAATTCAATTGTACTTAGCCTAAACTTCAAATGAGTAGATTTTATTCTGACAAAGTTATGTCTATTTCCACTCCCCCTGTATCCTGTGACAGCCATCAGCCAATCACAAATGCATATATGTAAATTGTGTGAATTTTGTGCACAAGCTCAGTAGGAGCTGTTGCCTCAAGAAGTGTAAATATTTTAAAAAAAAAAAAAATGTGCACATTTTGTTAATGGAAGTAAATTGGAAAAGTTGTTTTAAATTGCATGCTCTGTCTGAATCATGAAGTCAAAATTAAACTTACACGATTCTGATAGAGCATGTAATTTTAAGACACTTTTAAATTCACTCCTATTTTTAAATGTGCTTTGTTCTCTTGGCATCCCTTGATGAAAAAGAGTATGCACATATCCGACACTAGTGGGAGCTGCTGCTACTTGGTGCCTGCACACATTTTTCTTTTGTGATTGGCTAACTAGTGTAATATTGGCTAACAGTGTTCATCTTGCTGCCAGTAGTGCAATGCTGTTCCTTCAGCAAAGGATAACTAGAGAACAAAGCAAATTTTATAATGGAAGTAAAATGGAAAGTTGTTTAAAATTGTATGTTCTTTCCAAATCATGAAAGACAATTTTGGGGTTTCCTGTCCCTTAAAAAACAGTTGTAAAAAAGGTTTCAAGTGACTTTGCATTTACTTTCAACTTAAATACATTTTTATTCACAATAAGATCAGAAGAAAAAACCTCTTTTGAAAATATTGGAGATTTGAAAATGTGAGCAAAAGCATTGCATATCCTATACAAGCTTTTGGTAAAAAAAAATAATATATATATATATATATATATTTTTTTTAATAGTCTAGTCCTTAAAGTGAAGGTCCATTTTGATGAATTAGTGCCCGGTTTTTAATAAGACCTATTAAAAACAAGTGCACTTTGACATTTCACTGTTTTCTTCCAAAACTTAACTTTTAATCCTGGCAGCCGCTCTAGCACTTCCTCCCCCCTTCGCAAGCCGTCTTTGTGAGTCCAAAATGACGAATCCGGCTTCCTCCAATCACAGCGTTGCATCAGGCCAAGATTCCCCCGGGGGGAAGCTGTGATCGGAGAAAGCCTGATTCGTCATTTCGGACGTCTGCAGAGGCTTCCGACGGCCGGGGTAATCGTTGGTGCGGCATTCAGGATTAAAAGGTAAGTTTTTGAAGAAAACAGTGAAATGTCAATTTTGATGAATTAAAGTGCCCTTGTTTTTAATTGGATTATTAAAAACCGGGCACTAATTTATCAAAATAGACCTTCACTTTAAAATGTATTCAATGTCAAAGTTATCTCATAAAAAAAGTCTAGGAATATTTTTCCCCAGTAGGGACAAACAAACTGAGTCTCTCTAGAGCTTAATGCAAACAAGTAGTTAATCTTTATAGTGAAAAAGGAGATTTATTCTATTTAGAAAATTTTTGAAGAAAATAGTGAAATGTAAATTTTGATGAATTAAAGGGCCACTGTAAGTAAATATTTTCTATGCCTGTTACTAACTACCCCAAATACACTTTTTATCAATAGCATTTCATTAACATATCTCTACCGTACATCAGAAATCTTGTCTGCAAATTTAATTGTTTTCCAAACCCACTCCGTGGGTATCCTTTGATCTGTACCAATCCGTTTACAATACCTAGGTTTCAAAATGGCGCTTTAAACATAAAGTTATTGGTTTAAGTATTTTGAACATGCAGTGCTGAAAATAGTGGGCAGGATAACGTGACATCATCGGCGAATAAAAGATATAACTTTTAGAACGTTATGAAACTTCGTTTTGGAGAAAATATAGGTCAGTAGGTTTTAATTAATGTTTATTAACTTTAATATGTTAGTTGTTTAGCTTAAAAATTATAACAGAAAGTAATCCTTTAAAGTGCCCTTGTTTTTAATAGGTTTATTAAAAACCGGGCACTAATTCATCAAAATGGACCTTCACTTTAAAATATATTCAATGTCAAAGTTATCTCATAAAAAAAAGTCTAGGAATATTTTTCCCCAGTAGGGACAAACAAACTGAGTCTCTCTAGAGATTAATGCAAACAAGTAGTTAATCTTTATAGTGAAAAAGGAGATTTATTCTATTTAGTAAATTGAGAAATCGATCCAAATAGCAAACTGCAAAAAAACGGCCACAAGTTAATGAACAACTTTTACTATTATGATTATAGTGAGTTGTACCTTTATCTGTATCTTAACAGATACTTCAAAACAGAATGATTGTGCCACTTGGCTCAGTGCAGTATATTAATTAACTTATCTAACGACCATGTTAGTGGAAAACAAGTTTCAGAAAACAGAGCTCCAGCAGAAAGCAAGTCATTAGTGCATTTACGGTTTCAGAGCTTTTAGCTTTTAAAGGTAAACATCATTATTAGTGCTAACTGTCATGTGTCACAGCACTAAAGACAAACTTGTTTACTATAAGGCTGTAGCTTTCAAACCATTTAAGAACAGTTAAAGGGACACTGTACCCAAAATTTTTCTTTCGCGATTCAGATTGAGCATGAAATTTTAAGCAACTTTCTAATTTACTCCTATTATAAAATTTTCTTCATTCTCTTGGTATCTTTATTTGAAATGCAAGATGTAAGTTTAGATGCCGGCCCATTTTTGGTGAACAACCTGGGTTGTCCTTGCTGATTGGTGGATAAATCCATCCACCAATAAAAAAGTGCTATCCAGAGTGCTGAAACCAAAAAAAAGCTTAGATGCCTTCTTTTTCAAATAATGATAGCAAGAGAACAAAGAAAAATTGATAATAGGAGTAAATTAGAAAGTTGCATGTTCTTTATGAATTACAAAAGAAAAAAATTGGGTACAGTGTCCCTTTAAACATTTTACAGTGATCACTGACTGATTATAGGGTACTTGCAATATTGTTCTTTGTAACCAAAAGATCAGTTAGCTTATACTGTTCTATATATCAACCTCATGACTAACAATCAAAGCTGCAATACATTACACAGTAATGTTCTATTTACTCTAGAAGGCAAGGTGAAATATTAGTTGTGATTTAATAAGGATTAAGAAAAAGGTTTTTACTTTTTAAAGAGCTCTTTGTCCAGCATGACTCCATCAGACATGGTTTGAAGAGACAGTCGCAGCATGTCCATGCATTCTTTAAGCCTTGGGTCAGATGTACGCAGCCCTGTAGACTTTAATGCCTGTAGCAAAAAAAAAAAAAGGAATATGTAACATCACTATTGCTCACAAAAACAAAATTTATGCTTACCTGATAAATTTCTTTCTTTTGCAATGTACCGACTCCACGGATTAATCCTAACTTGTGGGATATTGTACTTCCTGACAGGAATTAGCAAAGAGAGCACCACAGCAGAGCTGTCTATATAGCTCCCCCCTTAACTCCGCCCCCCAATCATTCGACCGAAGGCCAAGGAAGAAAAGGAGAAACTATAAGGTGCAGAGGTGACTGAAGTTTACATAAAAAAAATACTGTCTGTCTTGAATAGACAGGGCGGGCCGTGGACTCGGTACATCGCAAAAGAAAGAAATTTATCAGGTAAGCATCAATTTTGTTCTCTTTTGCATGATGTACCGAGTCCACGGATTCATCCTAACTTGTGGGATACCAATACTAAAGCTTTAGGACACGGATGAAGGGAGGGACAAGACAGGAACCTAAACGGAAGGCACCACTGCTTGCAAAACCTTTCTCCCAAAAATAGCCTCCGAAGAAGCAAAAGTATCAAATTTATAACATTTTGAAAAAGTATGAAGCGACGACCAAGTCGCAGCCTTACAAATCTGTTCAACAGAAGCATCATTTTTAAAAGCCCATGTGGAAGCTACCGCTTTAGTAGAATGAGCTGCAATCCTTTCAGGAGGCTGCTGTCCAGCAGTCTCATAAGCCAAACGGATGCTGCTTTTCAGCCAAAAGGAAAGAGAAGTCGCGGTAGCCATTTGACCCCTACGCTTTCCAGAATAGACAACAAACAAAGAAGATGTTTGACGAAAATCTTTGGTTGCATGCAAATAAAATTTCAAAGCACGAACCACGTCCAAGTTGTGCAAACAGACGTTCCTTCTTACGAGAAGGATTAGGACACAGAGAAGGAACAACAATTTCTTGCTTGATATTCCCGTTAGCAACAACCTTAGGTAGGAACCCAGGCTTGGTGCGCAAAACCACCTTATTAGCATGGAACACAAGATAAGGAGAGTCACATTGTAATGCAGATAGTTCAGAAACTCTTCGAGCTGAAGAGATAGCAACTAGGAACAAAAAACTTTCCAAGATAAAAGCTTAATATCTATGGAATGCATGGGTTCAAACGGAACCCCCTGAAGAACTCTAAGAACTAAATTTAGACTCCATGGCGGAGCAATAGGTTTAAACACAGGCTTAATTCTAACTAAAGCCTGACAAAAAGCCAGAACGTCTGGAACATCTGCCACACGCTTGTACAACAAAATAGACAGAGCAGATCTGTAACTTTAGGGAACTAGCTGATAATCCTTTCTCCAATCCCTCTTGGAGAAAAGACAAAATCCTAGGAATCCTGATTTTACTCCAGGAGAAGCCTTTGGATTCGCACTAAAAAAAGATATTTACGCCATATCTTATGATAAATTTTCCTGGTAACAGGCTTTTGAGCCTGAATCAAGGTATTTATGACTGAATAAGAGAAACCCCGCTTTGATAGAATCAAGCGTTCAATCTCCAAGCAGTCAGTTGCAGAGAAAACAGAATTTATGCTTACCTGATAAATTACTTTCTCTTGCGGTGTATCCAGTCCACGGATTCATCCTTTACTTGTGGGATATTCTCATTCCCTACAGGAAGTGGCAAAGAGAGCACACAGCAAAGCTGTCCATATAGCTCCCCCTCTAGCTCCACCCCCCAGTCATTCGACCAAAGGTTAGGAAGAAAAAGGAGAAACCATAGGGTGCAGTGGTGACTGTAGTTTAAACAAAAAAAAAAAATTAGCTGACTTAAATGCCAGGGCGGGCCGTGGACTGGATACACCGCAAGAAAATGTAATTTATCAGGTAAGCATAAATTCTGTTTTCTCTTGCAAGGTGTATCCAGTCCACGGATTCATCCTTTACTTGTGGGATACCAATACAAAAGCTTTAGGACACGGATGAAGGGAGGGATCAAGACAGGTACCTTAAACGGAAGGCACCCCTGCTTGCAAAACCTTTCTCCCAAAAATAGCCTCCGAAGAAGCAAAAGTATCGAATTTATAAAATTTGGCAAAAGTATGCAGTGAAGATTAAGTCGCTGCCTTACAAATCTGTTCAACAGAAGCCTCATTCTTGAAAGCCCATGTGGAAGCCACTGCTCTGGTAGAATGAGCAGTAATTCTTTAAGGAGGCTGCTGGCCATCAGTCTCATAGGCCAAATGGATGATGCTTTTCAGCCAAAAGGAAAGAGGTAGCAGTCGCTTTCTGACCTCTCCTCTTACCAGAATAGATAAACAAAGAAGATGTTTGTCTGAAATCCTTAGTTGCTTGTAAATAGAACTTTAAAGCACGAACTACATCAAGATTGTGTAATAGATGTTCCTTCTTCGAAGATGGATTAGGACACAGAGAAGGAACAACTATTTCCTGGTTAATATTCTTGTTAGAAACAACTTTAGGAAGAAAACCAGGCTTGGTACGCAAAACTACCTTATCTGCGTGGAACACCAGGTAAGGTGAATCACACTGTAAGGCAGATAATTCTGAAACTCTTCTGGCAGAAGAGATGGCTATCAAAAACAAAACTTTCCTAGATAACAACTTAATGTCTATGGAATGTAAAGGTTCAAACGGAACCCCTTGAAGAACTGAAAGAACTACATTCAAACTCCATGGCGGAGCCACAGGTTTATAGACAGGCTTGATTCTGACTAAAGCCTGAGCAAACGCTTGAACGTCTGGTACCTCTGCCAGACGCTTTTGTAACAGGAAAAACAAAGCAGATATTTGTCCTTTTAAGGAACTAGCTGACAATCCTTTCTCCAATCCTTCTTGGAGAAAATACAATATCCTGGGAATCCTAATCTTACTCCAGGAGTAGCCCTTGTATTCACACCAACAAAACAGAATTTATGCTTACCTGATAAATAACTTTCTCCAACGGTGTGTCCGGTCCACGGCGTCATCCTTACTTGTGGGATATTCTCTTCCCCAACAGGAAATGGCAAAGAGCCCAGCAAAGCTGGTCACATGATCCCTCCTAGGCTCCGCCTACCCCAGTCATTCGACCGACGTAAAGGAGGAATATGCATAGGAGAAATCATATGATACCGTGGTGACTGTAGTTAGAGAAAATAATTCATCAGACCTGATTAAAAAAACCAGGGCGGGCCGTGGACCGGACACACCGTTGGAGAAAGTAATTTATCAGGTAAGCATAAATTCTGTTTTCTCCAAAATAGGTGTGTCCGGTCCACGGCGTCATCCTTACTTGTGGGAACCAATACCAAAGCTTTAGGACACGGATGATGGGAGGGAGCAAATCAGGTCACCTAGATGGAAGGCACCACGGCTTGCAAAACCTTTCTCCCAAAAATAGCCTCAGAAGAAGCAAAAGTATCAAATTTGTAAAATTTGGTAAAAGTGTGCAGTGAAGACCAAGTCGCTGCCTTACATATCTGATCCACAGAAGCCTCGTTCTTGAAGGCCCATGTGGAAGCCACAGCCCTAGTGGAGTGAGCTGTGATTCTTTCAGGAGGCTGCCGTCCGGCAGTCTCATAAGCCAATTGGATGATGCTTTTAAGCCAAAAAGAGAGAGAGGTAGAAGTTGCTTTTTGACCTCTCCTTTTACCAGAATAAACAACAAACAAAGAAGATGTTTGTCTGAAATCCTTTGTAGCCTCTAAATAAAATTTTAGAGCACGAACTACATCCAGATTGTGCAACAAACGTTCCTTCTTTGAAACTGGTTTCGGACACAAAGAAGGCACAACTATCTCCTGGTTAATGTTTTTGTTAGAAACAACTTTCGGAAGAAAACCCGGTTTAGTACGCAAAACCACCTTGTCTGCATGGAACACCAGATAAGGAGGAGAACACTGCAGAGCAGATAACTCTGAAACTCTTCTAGCAGAAGAAATTGCAACCAAAAACAAAACTTTCCAAGATAGTAACTTAATATCTACGGAATGTAAGGGTTCAAACGGAACCCCTTGAAGAACTGAAAGAACTAAATTGAGACTCCAAGGAGGAGTCAAAGGTTTGTAAACAGGCTTAATTCTAACCAGAGCCTGAACAAAAGCTTGAACATCTGGCACAGCTGCCAGTTTTTTGTGAAGTAAAACAGATAAAGCAGAAATCTGTCCCTTCAAAGAACTTGCAGATAATCCTTTCTCCAAACCCTCCTGTAGAAAGGATAGAATCTTCGGAATTTTTATCTTGTTCCATGGGAATCCTTTAGATTCACACCAACAAATATACTTTTTCCATATTTTATGGTAAATTTTCCTAGTTACAGGCTTTCTAGCCTGAACAAGAGTATCAATGACAGAATCTGAAAACCCACGCTTTGATCGCCACCCGCTTGGGTATAGGAAAAGCATCGGGGGGCACCGGGACCTCTAGGAACTTGTCCATCTTACATAATTTCTCTGGAATGACCAAATTGTCACAATCATCCAGAGTAGATAACACCTCCTTAAGCAGAGCGCGGAGATGTTCCAATTTAAATTTAAAAATAATAACATCAGGTTCAGCTTGTTGAGAAATTTTTCCTGAATCTGAAATTTCTCCCTCAGACAAAACCTCCCTCCTGGCCCCTTCAGATTGGCGTGAGGGTATGTCAGAACCATTATCATCAGCGTCCTCATGCTCTTCAGTATCTAAAACAGAGCAATCGCGCTTTCTCTGATAAGTAGGCATTTTGGACAAAATGTTTTTAATAGAATTATCCATTACAGCCGTTAATTGTTGCATAGTAAGAAGGATTGGCGCACTAGATGTACTAGGGGCCTCTTGTGTGGGCAAGACTGGTGTAGACACAGAAGGGGATGATGCAGTACCATGCTTACTACCCTCGCTTGAGGAATCATTTTGGGCAACATCATTATCAGTGGCATCATTGTCCCTACTTTGTCTGGACACTATGTCACATTCATCACATATATTTAAATGGGGAGGAACCTTGGCTTCCAAACATACAGAACATCGTCTATCTGATGGTTCAGACATGTTAAACAGGCATAAACTTGATAACAAAGCACAAAAAACGTTTTAAAATAAAACCGTTACTGTCACTTTAAATTTTAAACTGAACACACTTTATTACTGAAAATGTGAAAAAGTATGAAGGAATTGTTCAAAATTCACCAAAATTTCACCACAGTGTCTTAAAGCCTTAAAAGTATTGCACACCAAATTTGAAAGCTTTAACTCTTAAAATAACGGAACCGGAGCTGTTTTTACATTTAACCCCTATACAGTCCCTGGTATCTGCTTTGCTGAGACCCAACCAAGCCCAGAGGGGAATACGATACCAAATGACTCCTTCAATAAGCTTTTTCAGTGGTTCTTAGCTCCTCACACATGCATCTGCATGCCTTGCTTTCCAAAAACAACTGCGCATTAGTGGCGCGAAAATGAGGCTCTGCCTATGACTAGAAAAGGCCCCCAGTGAAAAAGGTGTCCAATACAGTGCCTGCCGTTTTTTTAATACATCCCCAAGATTAAAAGAACTATTTATAGTTAACATCCATTAAATATACTTATAAAGTAATCGTTTTAGCCCAGAAAAATGTCTACCAGTCTTTAAAGCCCTTGTGAAGCCCTTTATTCTTATACTAAACTAAGAAAATGGCTTACCGGTTCCCAAAGGGAAAATGACAGCTTCCAGCATTACAAAGTCTTGTTAGAAATGTGTCATACCTCAAGCAGCAAAAGTCTGCCCACTGTTTCCCCCAACTGAAGTTAATTCATCTCAACAGTCCTGTGTGGAAACAGCCATCGATTTTAATAACGGTTGCTAAAATCATTTTCCTCTTACAAACAGAAATCTTCATCTCTTTTCTGTTTCAGAGTAAATAGTACATACCAGCACTATTTTAAAATAACAAACTCTTGATTGAAGAATAAAACTACATTTAAACACCAAAAAAAACTCTTAGCCATCTCCGTGGAGATGTTGCCTGTGCAACGGCAAAGAGAATGACTGGGGTAGGCGGAGCCTAGGAGGGATCATGTGACCAGCTTTGCTGTTGGGGAAGAGAATATCCCACAAGTAAGGATGACGCCGTGGACCGGACACACCTATGTTGGAGAAAGATATTTCCACCATATCTTATGGTAGATTTTCCTGGTGACAGGCTTTCTAGCCTGAATCAGAGTATCTATAACTGACTCAGAGAACCCCCGCTTTGAAAGAATTAAGCGTTCAATCTCCAAGCAGTCAGACAGAGAAACTAAATTTGGATGCTTGAACGGACCCTGTATCAGGAGATCCTGCCTCATTGGCAATGTCCATTGTGGGACAGATGACATGTCCACTAGGTCTGCATACCAAGTCCTGCGTGGCCACGCAGGCGCTATGAGAATCACCGAAGCCTTCTCCTGCTTGATTCTGGCAACCAGACGCGGGAGGAGAGGAAACGGTGGAAAAACATAAGCCAGATTGAAGGACCAAGGCAATGCTAGAGCATCTATCAATACCGCCTTGGGATCCCGGGACCTGGACCCGTAGAGGAAGTTTGGTGTTCTGACGGGACGCCATCAGATCCAACTCTGGAGTGCCCCAAAGCTGAGTCAGCTGGGCAAATACCTCCGGGTGGAGTTCCCACTCCCCCGGGTGAAAAGTCTGACGACTTAGAAAATCTGCCTCCCAGTTGTCTACTCCTGGGATGTGAATTGCTGAGAGATGGCAGGAGTGATCCTCTGCCCACCTGATTATTTTGGTTACTTCCGTCATTGCTAGGGAACTCTTTGTTCCCCCCTGATGATTGACGTAAGCTACAGTCGTGATGTTGTCCGACTGAAATCTGATGAATTTGGCCGCAGCTAGTTGAGGCCATGCCTGAAGAGCGTTGAATATCGCCGTCAGTTCCAGAATGTTTATCGGGAGAAGAGCTTCTTCCCAAGACCATAAGCCCTGAGCTTTCAGGGAGTTCCAGACCGCACCCCAGCCTAACAGACTGGCGTCTGTCGTTACAATGATCCACTCTGGTCTGCGGAAACATATTCCCTGAGACAGGTGATCCTGAGACAACCACCAGAGAAGAGAATCTCTGGTCTCCTGGTCCAACTGAATTTGAGGAGACAAATCTGTATAATCCCCATTCCACTGTTTGAGCATGCATAGTTGCAGTGGTCTGAGGTGTATCCGAGCAAAGGGGACTATGTCAATTGCCGCTACCATTAGTCCGATTGTCTCCATGCACTGAGCTACAGATGGCCGAGGAATGTAATGAAGAGCTCGGCAGGTAGTTAACAGTTTTAGCTTTCTGACCTCCGTCAGAAATATTTTCATTTCTACCGAGTCTATGAGGGGTCCTAGGAATGGAACTCTTGTGAGGGGGGAGAGAGAACTCTTTTTTACGTTCACCTTCCACCCGTGAGAACTCAGAAAGGCCAATACGATCTCCGTGTGAGACTTGGTTCTTTGGAAAGTCGACGCCTGAATTAGGATGTCGACTAGATAAAGCGCCACTGCTATGCCCCGCGGCCTTAGCACCGCCAGGAGGGACCCTAGCACCTTTGTGAAAATTCTGGGAGCAGCGGCAAACCCGAAAGGGAGAGCCACAAACTGATAATGCTTGTCCAGAAAAGCGAACCTGAGAAACTGGTGATGATCTTTGTGGATAGGAATGTGTAAATACGCATCCTTTAGATCCACGGTTGTTTAGAATTTTGAGATCCAGGATTGGTCTGAAAGTTCCTTCTTTCTTTGGAACCACAAACCGGTTTGATTAAAACCCCAGTCCTTGTTCTGCAATTGGAACTGGGTGGATCACTCCCATTGTAAGTAGATCTTCTACACAGCGTAAAAACGCCTCTTTCTTTGTCTGATCTGTAGACAGACGAGAAATGTGGAACCTTCCCCTTGGAGGGGAGTCCTTCAATTCTAGAAGGTATCCCTGGGCTACAATCTCTAATGCCCAAGGATCGTGTACATCTCTTGCCCAGGCCTGAGCGAAGAGAGTCTGCCCCCCTACTAGATCTGGTCCCGGATCGGGGGCTACCCCTTCATGCTGTCTTGGTGGCAGCTGCAGGCTTTTTGGCCTGTTTACCCTTATTCCAGCCCTGGTAAGGTTTCCAGGTTGCCTTGGGCTGTGAAGCGTTACCCTCTTGCTTTGCAGCCGGAGAGGATGAAGCGGGGCCGTTCCTGAAATTGCGAAAGAAACGAAAATTAGCCTTGTTCTTTGTCTTAAAGGGCTTGTCCTGAGGGAGAGCATGGCCTTTTCCCCCGGTGATATCTGAAATTATCTCTTTCAATTCAGGCCCGAAAAGGGTCTTTCCTTTGAAAGGAATGTTCAAAAGCTTGGATTTAGACGACACATCGGCCGACCAGGACTTTAGCCATAGCGCCCTGCATGCCAAAATGGCGAAACCTGAATTTTTCGCCGCTAACTTAGCTATTTGAAAAGCGGCATCAGTGATAAAAGAATTAGCTAGCTTTAGAGCCTTAATTCTATCCATAATTTCCTCGTATGAGGTCTCCGCCTGGAGCGAGTCTTCCAGCGCTTCAAACCAGAAAGCAGCTGCAGTAGTTACAGGAATAATGCAGGCAATAGGTTGGAAAAGAAAACCTTGTTGAACAAACATTTTCTTAAGTAAACCCTCTAACTTCTTATCCATAGGGTCTTTAAAAGCACAACTGTCTTCAATTGGTATGGTTGTGCGTTTAGCAAGTGTAGAAATAGCCCCCTCCACCTTAGGGACCGTCTGCCACGAGTCCCGCACGGGGTCAGATATGGGGAACATTTTCTTAAAAACAGGAGGGGGAGCAAAAGGAACACCTGGTCTATCCCACTCCCTAGTAACGATATCCGCAATCCTCTTAGGGACCGGAAACGTATCCGTGTAAACCGGGACCTCTAAGTACTTGTCCATTTTACACAATTTCTCTGGGATCACCAAAGGGTCGTAGTTATCCAGAGTAGCTAATACCTCCCTAAGCAAAACGCGGAGGTGTTCTAGTTTAAATTTAAAAGCCAATGTATCTGAGTCTGTCTGAGGAGGGACCCTTGCTGAATCAGAGACTTCTCCCTCAGACATCAAATTCCTCACTCCCACTTCAGAGTGTTGTGAGGGTATATCGGATACGGCTACCAAAGCGTCAGAATGCTCATAATCTGTTCTTAAAACAGAGCTATCACGCTTTGCAGGTAACACGGGCAGTTTAGATAAGAAAGCTGTAAGAGAATTAACCATGACTGCCGCTAAATCTTGTAAAGTAAAAGAGTTAGACGCACTAGAGGTACTAGGCGTCGCTTGTGCGGGCGTAACTGGTTGTGACACTTGGGGAGAGGCAGACGGGCTACCCTCATTACCTTCAGTCTGAGAATCATCTTGGGCCACATTTTTAAGTGCAACAATATGATCTTTAAAGTGTATAGACATATCAGTGGGACACATTCTGAGAGGGGGTGCCACCATGGCTTCTAAACACATTGAACAAGGATTTTCCTTAGTGACAGACATGTTTACTAGACTAGTAATATATATAAGCAGGCTTGGAAACCACTTTAATCAAATAAAAAACACAATTTGAAAAAAACGTTACTGTGCCTTTAAGAAATAAAAAGCACACAATTTTACAAAACAGTGAAAAATGCAGCAATTCTCCTGAAATTTTCACAGTATGTACCCAAAGCCTTAATAAGATTGCACCACAAGTTTCAGAATAATTAACCCCTTAATGCCCAAACCGGAGCAACCTAAAGCCAACAACCCGGTTAACAAAAGTACAGCACCTTGCCACAGCCTTGCTGTGGCCCTACCTGCCCTTATGGATCAGATTTGGGGGGATATAGCTTCTATCAGGCCCTCAAACAGCAGCAGTACCCTCCATGTGAATCAGCATGAACTTCTCTGCAAATTCTAACTGCGCATCTGAGGCGCGAAATTAGGCCCCTCCCACTCTACTCCGGAGTTGTGAGGCCTAGTAAAAACACTCTCAAGTGACTAAAAACCAGCCATGTGGATAATAACCCCATAAAAAGCCCCAAAAGGGCTTTCAAGTGTCTACAAACGATATTTTTCTTGAATAAACAATCGATTGCCCTGAATCAGTGTCAACCAGCATAATTAGCCCTGTTATGTAAGCATTCAATTCCTTACTAAGTCTGTGAACATAGCTTCCCCTCCCCTCATGGGGATATTGTCAGTCCTTCTAGCATTATCTAAGTCTTGTCTAGAAATAAATGACTGAACATACCTCATTGCAGATTGCCCTGCAAACCGTTCCCCCCAACTGAAGTTTTCTGGTACTCCTCAGTCCTGTGTGCGAACAGCAGTGGATTTTAGTTACAACATGCTAAATTAATTTTCCTCTCAGCAGAAATCTTCATCACTCTTCTGCTATAGAGTAAATAGTACAAACCGGTACCATTTAAAATAAACTTTTGATTGAAGATAATAAAAACTACAATTCTAACACCACATTCACTTTACCCTCCCATAGAGAGACCCTAGTGCTTAGAGCCGGCAAAGAGAATGACTGGTGGGTGGAGCTAGAGGGGGAGCTATATGGACAGCTTTGCTGTGTGCTCTCTTTGCCACTTCCTGTAGGGAATGAGAATATCCCACAAGTAAAGGATGAATCCGTGGACTGGATACACCTTGCAAGAGAAAAGTAAATTTATGCTTACCTGATAAATTCATTTCTTCTATGGTACGACGAGTTTGTGGCTCTTCCGCGAATCTTCACGAAGGTGCTAGGGTCCCTTCTGGCAGTTATCAGGAGCCACAAACTGATAATGCTTGTCCAGAAAGGTGAACCTGAGGAACTGGGGATGATCTTTGTGGATAGGAATGTGCAGATATGCATCCTTTAAGTCCAAGGTGGTCATATATTGACCCTCCTAGATCAATGGTAAGTTAGTCCGAATGGTCTCCATCTTGAAAGATGGAACTCTTAGGAATTGGTTTAGGATCTTGAGATCCAGAATTGGTCTGAAGATTGGAGTAGAACCCCTGCCCCTCTTCTGCTTTTAGAACTGGGCAGATCACTCCCATGGTAAAAAGGTCTTCTACACAGCGTAAGAACTCCTCTCTTTTTGTCGGGTTTACAGACAATTGAGAAAGATGGAACCTCCCCCTTGGAGGGGAATCCTTGAAATCTAGAAGGTATCCCTGGGTTACAATTTCTACTGCCCAGGAATCCTGAACGTCTCTTGACCAGGCCTGAGCAAAGAGAGAGAGTCTGCCCCTTACTAGATCCGGTCCCGGATCGGGGGCTACCCCTTCATGCTGACTTAGTGGCAGCAGCAGGCTTTTTGGCCTGATTACCCTTGTTCCAAGCCTGATTAGGTCTCCAGGTTGGCTTGGATTGAGCAAAGTTCCCCTCTTGCTTTGCAGCAGGGGAAGAGGAAGCTGGACCACCCTTGAAGTTTCGAAAGGAACGAAAATTATTTTGTTTGGTCCTTGTCTTATTTTACTTATCCTGAGGGAGGGTATGACCCTTCCCTCCAGTAATGTCTGAAATGATCTCTTTCGATGCAGGCCCGAATAGGGTCTTACCTTTAAAAGGGATGGACAAAAGCTTAGATTTAGATGACACATCAGCTGACCAGGACATAAGCTATATCGCTCTATGCGCTAAAACAGCAAAACCTGAATTCTTAGCCGCTAATTTAGCCAGATGAAAAGCGGCGTCTGTAAAAAAAAAACATAATTTATGTAAGAACTTACCTGATAAATTCATTTATTTCATATTAGCAAGAGTCCATGAGCTAGTGACGTATGGGATATACATTCCTACCAAGAGGGGCAAAGTTTCCCAAACCTCAAAATGCCTATAAATACACCCCTCACCACACCCACAATTCAGTTTAACGAATAGCCAAGAAGTGGGGTGATAAGAAAGGAGCGAAAGCATAAAAAAATAAGGAATTGGAATAATTGTGCTTTATACAAAAAAATCATAACCACCACAAAAAGGGTGGGTCTCATGGACTCTTGCTAATATGAAAGAAATTAATTTATCAGGTAAGTTCTTACATAAATCATGTTTTCTTTCATGTAATTAGCAAGAGTCCATGAGCTAGTGACGTATGGGATAGTAGATACCCAAGATGTGGAACTTCCACGCAAGAGTCACTAGAGAGGGAGGGATAAAATAAAGACAGCCAATTCCGCTGAAAAAATAATCCACAACCCAAATCAAAAGTTTTAATCTAAATAATGAAAAAAACTGAAATCATAAGCAGAAGAATCAAACTGAAACAGCTGCCTGAAGTACTTTTCTACCAAAAACTGCTTCAGAAGAAGAAAAAACATCAAAATGGTAGAATTTAGTAAAAGTATGCAAAGAAGACCAAGTTGCTGCTTTGCAAATCTGATCAACAGAAGCTTCATTCCTAAAAGCCCAGGAAGTAGAAACTGACCTAGTAGAATGAGCCGTAATCCTTTTGAGGCGGGGACTTACCCGACTCCACATAAGCATGATGAATCAAAGACTTTAACCAAGACGCCAAAGAAATGGCAGAAGCTTTCTGACCTTTCCTGGAACCAGAGAAGATAACAAATAGACTAGAAGTCTTTCTAAAATCTTTAGTAGCGTCAACATAATATTTCAAAGCTCTTACTACATCCAAAGAATGTAAAGATCTCTCCTTTAAATTCTTAGGATCAGGGCATAATGAAGGGACAACAATTTCTCTACTAATGTTGTTAGAATTCACAACCTTAGGTAAAAATTGAAATTAAGTCTGCAACACCGCCTTATCCTGATGAAAAATCAGAAAAGGAGATTCACAAGAAAGAGCAGATAACTCAGAAACTCTTCTAGCAGAAGAGATAGCCAAAAGGAACAAAACTTTCCAAGAAAGTAATTTAATATCCAGAGAATGCATAGGTTCAAACTGAGGAGCCTGTAAAGCCCTCAGAACCAAATTAAGAATCCAAGGAGGAGAGATTGACTTAATGACAGGCTTGATACGAACCAAAGTCTGTACAAAACAATGAACATCAGGAAGATTAGCAATCTTTCTATGAAAAAGAACAGAAAGAGCAGAGATTTGTCCTTTCAAAGAACTTGCAGATAAACCTTTATCCAAACCATCCTGAAGAAACTGTAAAATTCTAGGAATTCTAAAAGAATGCCAGGAGAACTTATGAGAAGAACACCAAGAAATGTAAGTCTTCCAGACTCTATAATAAATCTTCAGAGACACAGATTTACGAGCTTGAAACATAGTATTAATTACTGAGTCAGAGAAACCTCTATGACTAAGAATCAAGCGTTCAATTTCCATACCTTCAAATTTAATGATTTGAGATCCTGATGGAAAAAAGGGCCTTGAGATAGAAGGTCTGGTCTTAACGGAAGAGTCCAAGGTTGGCAAGTGGCCATCCGAATGAGATCCACATACCAAAACCTGTGAGGCCATGCTGGAGCCACCAGCAGTACAAACGAACATTCCATTAGAATTTTGGATATCACTCTTGGAAGAAGAACAAGAGGCGGAAAGAAATAGGCAGGATGATAATTCCAAGGAAGCGACAACGCGTCCACTGCTTCCACCTGAGTATCCCTGGATCTGGACAGATACCTGGGAAGTTTTTTGTTTAGATGAGAGGCCATCAGATCTATTTCTGGAAGTCCCCATATTTGAACAATCTGAAGAAATACCTCTGGGTGAAGAGACCATTCGCCCGGATGTAACGTCTGGCGACTGAGATAATTGTCTACACCTGGGATGTGAACCACAGAAATTAGACAGGAGCTGGATTCCACCCCTACAAGTATCCGAGATACTTCTTTCATAGCTTGAGGACTGTGAGTCCCACCTTGATGATTGACATACGCCACGGTTGTGACATTGTCCGTCTGAAAACAAATAAACGATTCTCTCTTCAGAAGAGGCCAGAACTGGAGAGCTCTGAAAATCGCACAGAGTTCCAAAATGTTGATTGGTAATCTCGCCTCCTGAGATTCCCAAACCCCCTGCGCTGTCAGAGATCCCCATACAGCTCCCCAACCTGAAAGACTCGCAGCTGTTGAGATCACAGTCCAGGTTTGACGAACAAAGGAGGCCCCTTGAATTAAACGATGGTGATCCATCCACCAAGTTAGAGAAGATCGAACATTGGGATTTAAGGATATTATTTGTGATATCCTTGTATAATCCCTGCACCACTGGTTCAGCATACAAAGCTGAAGAGGTCTCATGTGAAAACGAGCAAAGGGTATCGCGTCCGATGCAGCAGTCATGAGACCTAGAATTTCCATGCAAAATGCTACCGAAGGGAATGACTGAGACTGAAGGTTTCGACAAGCTGAAACCAACTTCAGACATCTCTTTTCTGTTAGTGACAAAGTCATGGACACTGAATCTATTTGAAAGCCCAAAAAGGTTACTTTTGTTTGAGGAATCAAAGAACTCTTTGTTAAATTGATCCTCCAACCATGTTTTTGAAGAAACAACACAAGTTGATTCATATGAGATTCTGCAGAATGTAAAGACTGAGCAAGTACCAAGATATTGTCCAAATAAGTAAATACCGCAATACCCTGTTCTCTGATTACAGAGAGAAGGGCACCAAGAACCTTTGAAAAGATCCTTGGAGCTGTTGCTAGGCCAAACGGAAGGGCAACAAACTGGTAATGCTTGTCTAGAAAAGAGAATCTCAAAAACTGATAGTGATCTGGATGAATCGGAATATGAAGATATGCATCCTGTAAATCTATTGTGGACATATAATGCCCTTGCTGAACAAAAGGCAGAATATTCCTTATAGTCACCATTTTGAATGTTGGTATTCTTACATAACGATTCAATATTTTTAGATCCAGAACTAGTCTGAAGGAATTCTCCTTCTTTGGTACAATGAATAGATTTGAGTAAAACCCCAGACCCCGTTCCAGAACTGGAACTGGCACGATTACCCCAGCCGACTCTAGATCTGAAACATTTCAGAAATGCCTGAGCCTTTACTGGGTTTACTGGAATGCGTGAGAGAAAAAATCTTCTCACAGGAGGTCTTATCTTGAAACCTATTCTGTATCCTTGAGAAACAATGTTCTGAATCCAAAGACTGTGAATCGAATTGATCCAAATATCTTTGAAAAATCGTAACCTGCCCCCTACCAGCTGTGCTGGAATGAGGGCCGCACCTTCATGCGGATTTGGGAGCTGGTTTTGACTTTCTAAAAGGCTTGGATTTATTCCAGACTGGTGAAGGCCTCCAAACTGAAAAGTTTCCCTTAGGGGAAGGGTCAGGCTTCTGATCCTTATTCTGACGAAAGGAACGAAAACGATTAGCCCTGTATTTACCTTTAGATTTTTTGTCCTGCGGCAAAAAAGTTCCTTTCCCCCCAGTAACAGTTGAAATAATAGAATCCAACTGTGAACCAAATAATGTATTACCTTGGAAAGAAAGAGAAAGCAAAGTTGACTTAGAAGTCATATCTGCATTCCAAGATTTAAGCCACAAAGCTCTTCTAGCTAAAATAGCTAAAGACATATACCTGACATCAATTCTAATGATATCAAAAATGGCATCACAAATAAAGTTATTAGCATGTTGAAGAAGTTTAACAATGCTATAAGCATTATGGTCTGACACTTGTTGTGCTAAAGCCTCCAACCAGAAAGTTGAGGCTGCAGCAACATCAGCCAGAGAAATAGCAGGTCTAAGAAGATTGCCTGAACATAAATAAGCTCTCCTTAGAAAGGATTCAATCTTCCTGTCTAAAGGATCCTTAAAGGAAGTACTATCCGCCGTAGGAATAGTAGTACGTTTAGCAAGAGTAGAAATAGCCCCATCAACTTTGGGGATTTTATCCCAAAATTCTAATCTATCAGATAGCACAGGGTACAATTTCTTAAACCTTTGAGAAGGAGTAAATGAAGTACCCAGACTATTCCATTCCCTAGAAATTACTTCTGAAATAGCATCAGGAACTGGAAAAACTTCAGGAATAACTATATGAGGTTTAAAAACCAAATTTAAACGCTTAGTAGATTTAGTATCAAGAGGACTACACTCATCCATATCTAATGCAATTAACACTTCTTTAAGTAAAAAACTAATAAACTCCATCTTAAATAAATATGAAGATTTATCAGTGTCAATATCTGAGGTAGAATCTTCTGAACCAGATAGATCCTCATCAGAAACAGATAAGTCAGAATGATGACGGTCACTTAAAAATTCATCTGAAATATGAGAAGTTTTGAAAGACCTTTTACGCTTACTGGAAGGAGGAATAACAGACAGAGCCTTCCTAATAGATTTAGAAACAAATTATTTTACATTAACAGGGACATCCTGAACATCAGATGTTGAAGGAACAACAACAGGTAATGGATTATTACTAATGGAAACACAATCTGCATTAAAAAGTTTATCATGACAGTTATCACAAACAACAGCCGGAGGAACAGTTACCAAAAGTTTACAACAGATGCACTTAACTTTGGTAGAACCAGCATCAGGCAGCGTCTTTCCAGAAGTAGATTCTGATCCAGGGTCATGTTGAGACATCTTGCAATATGTAATAGAAAAAACAACATATAAAGCAAAATTATCAAATTCCTTAAATGACAGTTTCAGGAATGGAAAAAAAATGCCAAATGAACAAGCCTCAAGCAGCCAGAAGCAATGAAAAATGAAACTGAAATAATGTGAAAAAAAGGTGGAGACAAGAATAACGCCCACATTTTTTGCGCCAAAAATGACGCCCACATTATTGGCGCCATGAACAACGCCCATATTTTTTGGCGCCAAGTATGACGCCACATCCTGTGACGCCGAAAAAAACGACGCCCACAATTTGGGCGCAAAAAAACGTCTGAACGTCAAAAATGACGCAACCAAGCACAAACTTAGGGCGCCGGAAATGACAAGAAATTTTTTGCGCCAAAAAAGTCCGCACCAAGAACGACGCAATAAATTGAAGCATTTTCAGCCCCCGCGAGCCTAACAGCCCACAGGGAAAAAAGGTCAATTGAAAAAAATTCTTTTAAGGTAAGAAAAAAATATTTCATAAGCATTATCCCAATAATGAAACTGACTGTCTGAAGATAAGGAATACTGATTATCCTGAATCATGGCAAATATAAGTTTAAAGACATATATTTAGAACTTTACATATAAAGTGCCCAACCATAGCTTAGAGTGTCATAATAAAATAAGACTTACTTACCCTAAGACACTCATCTACATATAGTAGACAGCCAAACCAGTACTGAAACGAGAATCAGTAGAGGTAATGGTATATAAGAGTATATCGTCGATCAGAAAAGAGAGGTAAGAGATGAATCTCTACGACCGATAACAGAGAACCTATGAAATAGATCCCGTAGAAGGAGACCATTGTATTCAAATAGGCAATACTCTCTTCACATCCCTCTGACATTCACTGCACTCTGAGAGGAAAACCGGGCTCCAGCCTGCTGCGAAGCGCATATCAACGTAGAATCTAGCACAAACTTACTTCACCACCTCCATGGGAGGCAAAGTTTGTAAAACTGAATTGTGGGTGTGGTGAGGGGGTGTATTTATAGGCATTTTGAGGTTTGGGAAACTTTGCCCCTCCTGGTAGGAATGTATATCCCATACGTCACTAGCTCATGGACTCTTGCTAATTACATGAAAGAAAATAATTAGCCAACTTAAGAGCCTTAATTCTGTCAAAAATATCATCTAGTGGGGTCTCCATCTGAAGAGCCTCTTCTAGAGCCTCAAACCAAAAGGCAGCTGCAGTGGTTACAGGAACAATGCATGCTATAGGTTGAAGAAGAAAACCTTGATGAACAAAAATTTTCTTTAGGAGACCCTCTATTTTTTTATCCATAGGATCAATGAAAGCACAACTGTCTTCAATAGGTATAGTTGTACGCTTAGCCAAGGTAGAAATAGCTCCCTCCACCTTAGGGACCGTCTTCCATGAGTCCTTTATGGTGTCAGAAATGGGAAATATTTTCTTAAAAACAGGAGGGGGAGAGAACAGAATACCTGGTTTATCCCACTCCTTAGTAACAATGTCCGAAATCCTCTTAGGGACCGGAAACACATCAGTGTATACAGGAACCTCTAAATATTTGTCCATTTTACACAATTTCTCTGGAACTACAATAGGGTCACAATCATCCAGAGTAGCTAAAACCTCCCTGAGCAATAAGCGGAGGTGCTCTAACTTAACTTTAAATGCCGTCATATCTGAATCTGTCTGAGAGAACATCTTTCCTGAATCAGAAATCTCTCCCTCAGACAGCAAATCCCTCATCCCTACTTCAGAACATTGTGAGGGAATATCGGATACGGCTACTAAAGCGTCAGAAGGCTATGCATTTGTTCTTAACCCAGAGCTACTGCGCTTCCCTTGCAACCCAGGCAGCTTAGATAAAACCTCTGTGAGGGTAGTATTCATAACTGAAGCCATATCTTGCAAGGTGAAAGAATTAGACGCACTAGAAGTACTTGGCGTCGCTTGTGCGGGCGTTACAGGTTGTGACACTTGGGCAGAACTAGATGGCAAAACCTGATTTCCTTCTGTCTGAGAATCATCTAATGCCAAACTTTTATAAGTCAAAATATGCTGTTTGCAATTTATAGACATATCAGTACAAGTGGGACACATTCTAAGAGGGGGTTCCACTATGGCTTCTAAACAAATTGAACAATGAGTTTCCTCAGTGTCAGACATTTTTAACAGACTAGTAATAAAGCAAGCAAGCTTGGAAAACACTTTATTTAATGAAAAAAAAACACAATTTGCAAAAACGGTACTGTGCCTTTAAGAGAAAAAAAGGCATAACAAACTGCAAAACAGGTTAAAATTGCTTCAATTTTTCTGAAATTTTAACAGTGTACCCACTAAGCTTTAGAAGGATTGCACCACAAGTTAATAAGCAATAAACCCCCAAATGAAAAAACGGATAGAAATATGTTGAAAACCGGTTAAAAACCCCTAAAGCTCTGCTGTGGCCCTACCTGCCCTTGGGAAGCGATAATATGAGGTTTAAAGCTTCAATTAGTCCCTCAGAAGACTATCAGGACCTCAGGAGAAGTTGCTTGCTGCTTGTAAATGCACGCCCCGCCCACCTCACTCGATGTTGCTGGGGCCTACACAAAACTAACAAACCCTGCCTGAAAGCCATGTGGGTTATAAACAACCCCAAAGAACCCTCAAGCAAATGTCCCATAAAACAGAAAACATTACTCCCAGACACAAAAACGTTTGTCCCAAATTCACATAAACTGAGTGCCCACAAAAAAATTAACCCTTTATGCAAGCTAGTAAAAACCTCTGATAACACTAGGATTACTGCTTACCCTTCCCCATAAGGGGACACTGTCAGAGTTAACACAGTCTCTGCAGAAAATATGACGGAACATACCTCATTGCTGTATAGCAAGAAACCGTTCCTGACACAGTTTTCCTGTACTCCTCAGCTTCTGTGGGAACAGCAGTGGACCTTAGTTACAAATGCTAAGATCATCATCCTCCAGGCAGAAATCTTCATCTATGTCCTGCCTGAGAGTAAATAGTACAACACGGGTACCATTTAAAAATAACAAACACTTGATTGAAGATAAAATAAAACTAACAGTTTAACACCTCTTCTCTTTACTCTTCCTGCTTAGAGCCAACAAAGAGAATGACTGGGGGGTGGAGTTAAGGGGGGAGCTATATAGACAGTTCTGCTGTGGTGCTCTCTTTGCTACTTCCTGTCAGGAAGGACAATATCCCACAAGTTAGGATGAATCCGTGGACTCGGTACATCATGCAAAAGAAATCAATGTGATACTATAATTTGCCCAATGCTAACCAGCACAAGCATATTATACTTCATGATTGTAGTCACAACCAGTGTCTTTATAAAAGGAATTACAATTCACCATACAGTCTACACAGAAAGCAACAAAAGACTAGAGATAAAACATGACCAGCTAAAAAAATGCCACCTAGAAACTGTTGAATTGACAAACATTTGAGATATGGTTCCAATTGCAGTTCCCCTAACAGTTATACCCCCTTAGCACTCACACACATCCATAGAACAGGTAATGCCAACAACCAAAAAAGCAAACAAAAAAAGCTCTAAATGGGTTATTTGTAACATTTTATTTAAATTATTACATGAAATGACAGGAGACTATTTATGAACTTTGAGTGATTTTTTTTTATGACAGGAGGATAGTTGCCTCCCTAGATGACTTTGAGTGACATATTTATTTAAAAAAATAAAGCCGCTAATTCTCTAAAAACTTGCTGCTAACTGTAAAATGCCTGACAAATCTTTTTTGACTTTTTCAATGTGTCTTACAATACTTTCAATTATTATGAGTTGGCTTAAAGGGAGTGGTGTATTTCGTTTTTGTGCCACCCTAGGAATGGGAAATCTAATTCACTCAAACTATACCACACTCAACATCTTTAACTCATTTATTTCATGTATTTCGCACCAATGAAGACCAGAGATACACAAAAACAGAAATTTATGCTTACCTGATAAATGTCTTTCTTTCAAGACATGGAGAGTCCACAACGTCTTTCTAATTACTAGTGTGAATATCACTCCTGGCCAGAATGGGGGGGGGCAAAGAGCAGCACAGGAAAGTGTCACTCCCCTACCCATAATCCCCAGTCATTGGACCGAAGGGAAATGGAAAAAGGAATAACACAAAGGTGTACAGGTGCCAGAGGTTTAGTAAAAAATAACAGTCTTAATTAAGGGTGGGGTCATGGACTCTCCATGTCCGGAAAGAAAGAAATTTATCAGGTAAGCATAACATTTTGTTTTCTTTCCTAAGACAGGGAGAGTCCACAAAGTCATTCCAATTACTAGTGGGAACCAATATCCAAGCTAGAGCACACGGAATGAATAGGGAGGGAGAACAAGACAGGCAGACCTAAACAGAAGGCTCCACCGCTTGAAGAACCTTTCTCCCAAAAGAGGCCTCAGCCGAGGCAAAGGTATCAAATTTTGAAATTTTTGAAATAGTATGCAGAGAGGACCAAGTTGCAGCCTTGCAACTCTGTTCCACAGAAGCTTAATTTTTGAAAGCCCAAGAAGAAGACACAGCCCTAGTGGAATGAGCTGTAATTTTTTCAAGAGGCTGCTGACCAGCAGTCTCATAAGCAAAACGAATCATACTTCTCAACCAGGAGGGAAAGAGAAGTAGCAGTAGCCTTCTGACCCTTACGCTTTCCTGAGAAACAAACAGGGCAGAAAACTGGCAAAAACCTAAGTCGCCTGTAGGTAGAATTTTAGAGCACGCACAACATCAATGTTGTGCAAGAGACGTTCCTTATGAAAAGAAGGATTAGGACATAGAGAAGAACGATAATTTCCTGATTAATATATTTTTATCAGAAACCACTTTACAGAGAAACCCCAATTTAGTACAAAGAACCGCCTTATTAGCATGAAATCAGCGGATCTCTTGACCTTGAATCGTACCTTGAAAGCTTGGTGCTCTGCCAAGATACCATCAGATCCAACTCCGGCACCCCCCACTTGAGGGTTAACCTGGAGAACTCCTCCGGATGGAGAGCCCACTCCCCGGGATGAAATGTCTGTCTGCTCAGGAAATCCGCCTCCCAGTTGCCCATTCCTGGAATGTGGATGGCAGATAGACAACACTTGTGAGCCTCCGCCAACTGAATAATCCGAGACACCTCCTTCATGGCTAAGGAACATAGAGTTCCTCCCTGGTGGTTGATGTAAGCCACTAAGGTGATATTGTCCGATTGGAACCTGAAAAACCAGGCTAAGGACAACTGAGGCCAAGCCATCAGGGCATTGTAAATCACACTCAACTACAAGATGTTTATGGGGAGAGCAGACGCCTCCCGAGTCCATAATCCCTGTGCCCTTAACGAGTTCCAGACTGCTCCCCAGCCAAGCAGGCTGGCGTCCGTGGTCACAATCACCCAGGAAGGTCTCCGGAAGCAAGTGCCCTGAGACCAGATGCTCCTGAGAAAGTGTCTCTTGTCGACTGGTCTAGAACTATCCTCCAAGACAAATCCGAATGGTCTTCGTTCCATTGTCGAGCATGCATAATTGCAGAGCTCTCAAATGGAATCAAGCAAAGGGAATGATGTCCATGGAAGCGACCATCAGACCAATTACCTCCATACATTGAGCCACTGATGGCCAAACAGACTGCAGAGAGAGGCAAGAGGAAATAATTTTTGATTTTCTGACCTCCATCAGAAAAGTTTTCATAGATCTGGAATCTATTATGGTCACTAAGAAAACCACCCTTGTAGCTGAAACCAGGGAACTCTTCTTCAGATTCACTTTTCATCCGTTGGAACGTACAAAAGACAACAAGATCTCTGTATGAGAATTTGCTTGTTGAAAAGATGGCGCCTGAACCAATATGTCGTACAGGTAGGGCGTCACTGCAATTCCCTGAGACCTGATCACTGCCAAGAGAGCCCCCAGAACCTTTGAGAAAATTCTGGGAGCTGTGGCAAGGCTAAACGGAAGAGCCAAACTGAAAGTGTTTGTCTAGAAAAGCGAATCTCAGAAACTGGTGATGCTTCTTGTGGATGGGAACATAAAGATATGCATCTTCAGGTCTATGGTCGTCATGAACTGACCCTCTTGGACCAAAGTGAGAATGGAACGAATGGTTTCCATTTTGAAAGACAGTACTCTGAGAAACTTGTTGAGACACTTTAGGTCTAAAATGGGTCGAAAAGTCCCCCCTTTTTTGGGAACCACAAACAGATTTATAAAGAATCCTAGACCCTGTTCCCTTATTGGAACAATCATTCCCAAGGAGGAAAGGTCCTGAACGCAGTTCAAGAATGCCTCTCTTTACCTCATCTGCAGATAGTCTTGAGAGGTGGAATCTGTCCCTGGGAAGAAAAAAAAAATTAATTCTATTTCATAACCCTGAGATACTATGTCCACAGCCCCAAGGATCTGGGACATCTCGTATACATGCTTGACAAAACAGGGAAAGTTTGCCCCCCACTTGATCCGATCCCGGACCGGGGGCAGACCCTTCATGCTGACAGACTGAGCTGAGGGTTTCTTTAATTGCTTCCCCTTGTTCCAAGACTGATTAGGTTTCCAAAACGACTTGGACTGCTCCTGCTTGGAAGAGGAAGACTTTTGACCCCTTAAGTTACGAAAGGAACGAAAATTACTTTGACGTCCCTTGAGTCACGGTAGAAAAGACCCTTTTCCACCCGTAATATCAGAAATTATTTCTGCCATGCCAGGCCCAAACAAGGTTTTACCCTTGTAAGAAAGCACCAGAAGCTTGGATTTGGAGGTAACATCAGCTGACCAAGATTTTTGCCACAAAGCCCTGCGGGCTAGGACAGTGAAGCCAGACATCTTGGCTCCCAGTCTAATAACTTGCATGTTAGCATCAGAAATAAAGGAATTGGCTAGTTTGAGAACCTTAATCCTATCTTGGATTACCTCCAACGGAGTCTCTTCTAAAATCGATTCAGACAAGGCATTGCACCAATAAGATGCTGCACTTGCTACTGTGGCAATACAAACTGCAGGTTGCCATTGAAGACCCTAATGAACATACATCTTTTTCAAATAAGCCTTCAGCTTCTTGTCCATGGGATCCTTAATGGAGCAGCTATCCTCTATAGGGATCGTAGTTCTCTTAGCCAGAGTATAAATAGCCCCTTCTACTTTAGGCACCGTGCGCCAAAAAACTTTGATGTCAGAAACAGGAAACATCTTTTTTAAAAAAAGGTATCCCCGGCTTCTCCCATTCCTGTGAAATAATCTCCGATACACGGTCTGGAACAGGAAACGCTTCCACAGAGGAAGGAGTATCATCCTACTGCAATTCTAGAGGACTCAAAATCAACACAGAGACTTGCTTGTAAGCGACTGCACACTAGCCAACACAAAACTGCAGAGAATCAGCGCCGCTGTTCTGCTCCGTAGACGGAAAAACCAGAGTCACGTGACTGCCCAAGCAAGAACTGCGAATACAAATAAAATCCAGAAAAACTGCGTAGTAACAGAGTAGCTAATACCTCTAATAAAGATGTAAACAGCTCCCAGTCAAACAAAATGCTCAAACACCATCCACAAAAAAACAAATTATGACTTACCAGATAATTTCCTTTCCTTTGATACAGGGAAAGTCCACAGCTGCATTCATAACTTGTGGGAATACAGAACCTGGCCACCAGGAGGAGGCAAAGACACCACAGCCAAAGGCTTAAATACCTCCCCCCCTTCCCTCATCCCCCAGTCATTCTGCCGAGGGAACAAGGAAACAGTAAGAGAAATATCAGGGTGAAAATGGTGCCAGAACAAAAACAAAATTTATGCTTACCTGATAAATTTATTTCTCTTGTGGTGTATCCAGTCCACGGATTCATCCATTACTTGTGGGATATTCTCCTTCCCAACAGGAAGCTGCAAGAGGATCACCCACAGCAGAGCTGTCTATATAGCTCCTCCCCTAACTGCCACCTCCCAGTCATTCGACCGAAGACAAGCAAGAGAAAGGAGAAACTATAGGGTGCAGTGGTGACTGTAGTTTAAAAATAAAAAACACCTGCCTTTAAATGACAGGGCGGGCCGTGGACTGGATACACCACAAGAGAAATAAATTTATCAGGTAAGCATACATTTTGTTTTCTCTTGTAAGGTGTATCCAGTCCACTGATTCATCCATTACTTGTGGGATACCAATACCAAAGCTTTAGGACACGGATGAAGGGAGGGACAAGGCAGGCGCTTAAACGGAAGGCACCACTGCCTGTAAGACCTTTCTCCCAAAAATAGCCTCCGAAGAAGCAAAAGTATCAAATTTGTAGAATTTAGAAAAAGTATGAAGCGAAGACCAAGTCGCCGCCTTACAAATCTGTTCAACAGAAGCCTAATTTTTAAAGGCCCATGTGGAAGCCACCGCTCTAGTGGAATGAGCTGTAATTCTTACAGGAGGCTGCTGGCCAGCAGTCTCATAAGCTAAGCGGATTATACTTCTTAACCAAAAAGAAAGAGAAGTTGCTGAAGCCTTTTCGCCTTTCCTCTGTCCAGAGTAAACAACAAACAATGCAGATGTTTGACGAAAATCTTTAGTAGCTTGTAAATAAAACTTTAAAGCACGAACCACGTCAAGATTGTGTAATAGACGTTCCCTTCTTTGAAGAAGGATTAGGACACAGTGACGGAACAACAATCTCTTGATTGATATTCTTATTGGATACCACCTTAGGAAGAAACCCAGGTTTGGTACGCAAAACTACCTTATCTGCATGGAAGATCAGATGAGGGGAATCACACTGCAAGGCAGATAACTCTGAAACTCTTCGAGCCGAAGAGATAGTTACCAAAAACAGAACTTTCCAAGATAAAAGCTTGATATCAATGGAATGCAGAGGTTCAAACGGAACCCCTTGAAGAACTTTAAAAACTAAATTTAAACTCCATGGCGGAGCAACAGGTTTAAACACAGGCTTGATTCTAACTAAAGCCTGACAAAACGCCTGAACGTCTGGAACATCCGCCAGACGCTTGTGCAAAAGAATAGACAGAGCAGAAATCTGTGTATAAATTGGAATCTAGGGAGCGCCTCACAGTGGGCCGGGATATATATACACACAAAACGTTAATAAGATTTGTGAAAAAAGTGTTACAGATTTATTCATACAAACACGATAAAAACAATAAAAATATTTGAAATTGCAATCAGACTGTGTTGAAATTACTCAACGTTTAGATGCATATCCTCTCATACATTATGATTATTATTAACTTATATGGTATCGAACAAAGTGGTGATATATAAAAAAAAAGTAAAAAATGTAAAAGAGTAAAAAATAAAAAGAAGTTATTTCATGGATCCATGAGTACAATATAAAATATGAGTAAAACCATATAGCAGGTACAGAAATGCAATCCTAAATATTAAAACACTAAAAGTACAATTCTAAATGGTTAAAGATAACGGTTCCTAAATACAATTATTGTGTAAACAATGTGTGGTGTCCCCAATGTGTTGTAGACAATCCCTGATTTCAGGGTTTATGAAATAGTTCCAAGTTCCTTGGGGGCAATTCTGCCCTATGGTGGGTCGGTCCTAAGGGTGATAACTGTGAAGGTGTCCAAGAAGCCTGACTTAATAGAGTGTGGTGTAAAATCTAAAAAATGTGGAAAAAACTAATAAGAAAAAATAGTGTCCTTGTGCTGTGATCAATAGCAATTCAAAAAAAAATCCAAAAAATGTGATAAAATTACAAGTCAAAAAATGAAAATAGTTAAGAAATGTTCGTTCTAATGTCCTAAATCCAAAATCCAAATGATAAAAAACAGATAAGATTCCCAGTGTACCTGTGGAATACAAAACAAAAACAAATAGTGCAATAACGTTTAGGAAATCCTTAGTTTAAATGAAATGAGGCTTACCATCAATAGCCAACGCGTTTCGGCCCTTCCTTGGGCCTTTTTCAAGACTGTATTGTGGTAAGCATGATTAGGCCTCTTTTTATACTATGGTGCACCTATCACAGTGCACCAAATTTGCGCCAAAAATATTTGCCTTTGAACCGGAAGTGATACCTTCCTGCATCTAAAATGTGTATATATTCTTATTTATATTTATTGTTATAGCCAGTTGTATGCTGTATACTTATTTCTCTTATAGACTATGTATTCCTCAAACAAAAAGGCGGAATTTACATCGCCGAAACCGGAAGTGCACTTCTTGTGTTGGTGTCACTTCCGGTTCGTGATTAGGGGCCGATGTTTTCTTAATTGTAATTCTGGACTTGCGTAAATAGCAACTCTTACAACAGACCTTATTATTTTATAGTGTGCATTTGCTATGTTATTCAATCCCAAGGGAATATTAGTCCTTATGTTCTCAGCTTATTGATGCTAGTGCATATGACCGGAAGTGACATCACTACCGGAAATGGTATTCCGGTCTCTGTATTTAGCTATGGGTATCATTCACAGGGTCATAGTACTGGGGATTGTTATATAAAACTTAATCAATTGAATGCAGGAATTTGGTATATATAATGTGGTCAATCAAATGGAAACATATATGTACAAAAACGGACAAGTTGTAAAACACTTGGTTTAGATATATATAAGGGGAATGCCACTGTCATTACACTAGCTATATGGCAGATAATCGTGTAATCGAATATAATAAGAAGTGTAATAAAAGTATGTCTTTAAGGTACATATGAAGACAAATGTGCATAACATCTCATTAAATTCCAAATAAAATAAGTAGATGAGGTAAAGATGGAGGAAATAATCCACACCACACATTGTTTACACAATAATTGTATTTAGGAACCGTTATCTTTAACCATTTAGAATTGTACTTTAAGTATTTTAATATTTAGGATTGCATTTCTGTACCTGCTATATGGTTTTACTCATATTTTATATTGTACTCATGGATCCATGAAATAACTTCTTTTTATTTTTTACTTTTTTACATTTTTTACTTTTTTTATATATCACCACTTTGTTCGATACCATATAAGTTAATGTATGAGAGGATATGCATCTAAACGTTGAGTAATTTCAACACAGTCTGATTGCAATTTCAAATATTTTTATTGTTTTTATCGTGTTTGTATGAATAAATCTGTAACACTTTTTTCACAAATCTTATTAACGTTTTGTGTGTATATATATCCCGGCCCACTGTGAGGCGCTCCCTAGATTCCAATTTATACACTGTTCGATATTTATAGACAAGCTAGGTGTCTTGCTCTTTCTGGGGAGCTAGTTGGATACAGAGGAGACGCTGTGAGGAACACAACTTATTCTAGAGCAGAAATCTGTCCCTTTAAGGAACTAGCTGACAATCCCTTCTCCAATCCTTCTTGGAGAAAAGACAATATCCTGTAAATACTGACTTTACTCCATGAGTAACCCTTGGATTCACACCAATGAAGATATTTACACCATATCTTATGATAGATTTTCCTGGTGACAGGCTTTCGAGCCTGAATTAAGGTATCAATGACCGACTCGGAAAAAACACGTTTTGACAAAATCAAGTGTTCAATCTCCAAGCAGTCAGACGCAGAGAAATTAGATTTGGATGTTTGAAGGGACCTTGAAGTAGAAGGACCTGCCTCAGCGGCAGAGTCCAAGGTGGAAAGAATGACATGTCCACCAGATCTGCGTACCAAGTCCTGCGTGGCCACGCAGGAGCTATCGAAATCACCGAAGCTCTCTCCTGCTTGATCTTGGCAATCAGACGAGGGAGCAGAGGAAACGGTGGAAACACATAAGCCAGGTTGAAAGACCAAGGCACTGCTAGAGCATCTATCAGCGCTGCCTTGGGATCCCTGGACCTGAACCCGTAACAAGGAAGCTTGGCGTTCTGAAGAGACGCCATGAGATCCAGTTCTGGTTTGCCCCAAAGTTGAATCAACTGTGCAAACACCTCCGGATGGAGTTCCCACTCCCCGGATGAAAACTCTGTCGACTTAGAAAATCCGCCTCCCAGTTCTCTACTCCTGGGATATGGATAGCTGATAGCTGGCAATAGTGAACCTCTGCCCATAGAATTATTTTTGAAACCTCCAACATTGCTAGGGAACTTCTTGTTCCCCCTTGATGGTTGATGTAAGCTACAGTTGTGATGTTGTCCGACTGAAATCTGATGAACCTGACTGCAGCTAGCTGAGGCCAAGCCTGAAGAGCATTGAATATCGCTTTTAGTTCCAGAATGTTTATCGGAAGGAGCGTCTCCTCCTGAGTTCACAAGCCCTGAGCCTTCAGGGAGTTCCAGACTGCACCCCAGCCCAGAAGGCTGGCATCTGTCGTTACTATTGTCCAATCTGGCCTGCGGAAGGTCATACCCTTGGACAGATGGACCCGAGATAACCACCAGAGAAGAGAATCCCTGGTCTCTTGATGCAGATTTAGTAGAGGGGACAAATCTGTGTAATCCCCATTCCACTGACTGAGTATGCAGAGTTGCAGCGGTCTGAGATGTAGGCGGGCAAACGGCACTATGTCCATTGCCGCTACCATTAAGCCGATTACTTCCATATACTGAGCCACTGAAGGGCGAGAAGTAGAATAAAGAACACGGCAGGAATTTAGAAGTTTTGACAACCTGGCCTCTGTCAGGTAAATCTTCATTTCTACAGAATCTATCAGAGTTCCTAGGAAGGAAACTCTTGTGAGAGGGGATAGAGAACTATTTTCTTCGTTCACTTTCCACCCATGCGACCTCAGAAATGCCAGAACAATGTCCGTGTGAGCTGGCAACTTGAAAAGTCGACACCTGTATAAGAATGTCGCCTGAGTAAGGGGCTACTGCTATAGCCCGCGGCCTTAGGACCGCTAGAAGGGACCCTAGAACCTTTGTAAAGATTCTTGGTGCCATGGCCAACCCGAAGGGAAGAGCCACAAACTGGTAGTGCCTGTATTGACCCTCCTGGATCATAGGAAGGATGGTTCGAATAGTCTCCATCTTGAAGGATGGGACTCTGAGAAATTTGTTTAAGATCTTGAGATCTAAGATTGGTCTGAATGTTCCCGCTTTCTTGGGAACAACAAACAGATTTGAATAAAAGCCCTGTCCCTGTTCTTCCTGCGGAACTGGGTGGATCACTCCCATAACTAGGAGGTCTTAAACACAATGTAAGAATGCTTCTCTCTTTATCTGGTTTGCAGATAAAAGTGAGAGATGAAATCTCCCTTTTAGGGGAGAGGTTTTGAATTCCAGAAGATAACCCTTGGACACAATTTCCAATGCCCAGGGATCCTGGACATCTCTTGCCCAAGCCTGGGCGAAGAGAGAGAGTCTGCCCCCTACTAGATCCGTTTCCGGAGCGGGGGCTGCTCCTTCATGCTGTCTTAGAGGCAGCAGCAGGCTTCTTGGCCTGTTTCCCCTTGTTCCAAGCCTGGTTAGGTCTCCAGACCGGCTTAGACTGGGCAAAAGTTCCCTCTTGTTTTGTGTTAGAGGAAGTTGAAGCTGCGCCACTCTTGAAGTTTCAAAAGGGCCGAAAACTAGACTGTTTGGTCCTTAATTTGTTGGACCTGTCTTGAGGAAGGGCGTGACCTTTTCCTCCAGTGATGTCAGAAATTATCTCCTTCAGTCTAGGCCCGAATAGGATCTGTCCTTTGAAGGGAATGTTGAGAAGTTTAGACTTTGAAGTCACGTCAGCTGACCAGGATTTAAGCCATAGCGCCCTACGCGCCTGAATAGCAAAACCTTAATTTTTAGCCGTTAGCTTGGTTAAATGAACAACGGCGTCAGAAACAAATGAATTGGCTAGCTTAAGGGCCCTAAGCTTGTCAATAATATCTTCCAACGGCGTTTCAACCTGTAGAGCCTCCTCTAGGGACTCAAACCAGAAAGCCGCGGCAGCAGTGACTGGGACAATGCATGCAAGAGGCTGAGAATAAAACCTTGTTGAATTAAAATTTTCTTAAGGTAACCCTCTAATTTTTTATCCATTGTATCTAGAAAAGCACAACTGTCCTCAACAGGGATAGTGGTACGCTTAGCTAGAGTAGAAACTGCTCCCTCCACCTTAGGGACCGTCTGCCATAAGTCCCGTGTAGCGGCGTCTATAGGAAACATCTTTTTGAAAACATGAGGGGGAGAGAATGGTACACCTGGTCTATCCCATTCCTTAGTAATAATTTCAGAAAACCTTTTAGGGATTGGAAAAACATCAGTGTAAGTAGGTACTGCATAGTATTTATCCAATCTACATAATTTCTCTGGGACTACAATAGTGTCACAGTCGTCCAGGCATAACTTCCTCCTTGTCAATTTCTTCTGGTGATAAATTTTTTAAAGCCAGAATATGGTCTTTATAATCTATAGTAAAATCAGTGCATTTGGTACACATTCTAAGAGGGGGTTCCACAATGGCTTCTAAACATAATGAACAATGACTTTCCTCTATGTCAGACATGTTTAAACAGACTAGTAATGAGACCAGCAAGCTTGGAAAACACTTTAATAACTGTGAACAAGCAAAAAATAAAAACGGTACTGTGCCTTTAAGAGAAAAAACAATCACAGAAACTGCTAAAACAGTGAAAAAAGCAGTAAATCTTACGAAATTTTTACAGTGTGTATAATAGGCTGAAAGAGCATTGCACCCACTTGCAAATGGATGATTAACCGGATCAAAAAAACGATATAAACGTTTTTAAACAGTCACAACAAACTGCCACAGCTCTACTGTGTCTCTACCTGCCCATACAACGACTTTGGAAGGCACAAAAAACCCTTAAAGAGGTCCTATATGTTCAGGGGACTCCTTCAGGGAAGCTGGATGTCTCAGGCTGCAAAAACTAATGGAAAATAGGCCCCTCCCAACCTGTACTCACAGTGAAAGGGCCTTAAAAAACTATCCCTAGGCAAAATCTAGTCAGCCATGTGGAAAAACTGGGCCCCAGAATAAAGTTGTATCACCAATATGAAATAAACGTTTATACACCTCAAGCAAACGTTATATCTATTCAGTAATGTGAGTAAATAATAAAAATATTACCCTTTACAGCAAGCATGATACCAGTTGTTATTAAATCACTGTAATCAGGCTTACCTTAAATAAATCCGGTATTGTCAGCATTTTCTAGCTTATCATTTCTCTAGAAAATTTTGAAAAACTGCACATACCTCAGAGCAGGAGACCCTGCACGCTATTCCCCCAGCTGAAGTTACCCATCTCTTCAGTTATGTGTGAGAACCGCAATGGATCTTAGTTACAACCTGCTAAGATCATCAAAGACCACAGGCAGACTCTTCTTCAACTTTCTGCCTGAGGCTAAAATAGTACAACTCCGGTACCATTTTAAAATAACAAACTTTTGATTGAAGATTAACTACATTAATGCACCACATCTCTCTAGCTGCTTCCCTTTTCGAAAGCTGCAAGACAATGACTGGGAGGTGGCAGTTAGGGGAGGAGCTATATAGACAGCTCTGCTGTGGGTGATCCTCTTGCAGCTTCCTGTTGGGAAGGAGAATATCCCACAAGTAATGGATGAATCCGTGGACTGGATACACCTTACAAGAGAAATATATTTAGGGCCGCCCAACGGAGAACACGGACGGGAGCTGTGGACTCTCCCTGTATCGAAGGAAAGGTAATTATCTGGTAAGTCATAATTTATGTTTTACTTCTTAATACAGGGAGAGTCCACAGCTGCATTCATTACTTGTGGGAAACCATACCCAAGCTACAGAGGACACTGAATGTGAGGGTAAAAAAGGAAAGGTGGGCCCTAATCTGAGGGCACCACAGCCTGCAAAACCTCTCTCCTGATGGTTGCTTCAGCAGAAGCAAAACTATCAAAACTTGTAAAATTTGGAAAAAGTATGTAAGGAGGACCAGGTAGTCGCCTTACAATATGATCCATAGAGGCCTCATTTTTGAAGGCCCTAGAGGAAGCCACTGCTCTCGTAGAATGAGCCGTAATCCTCTGAGGAAGCTTAAGTCCCGCTGTCTCATATGCCAAGCTGATGATACTCCTCAACCAAAAAGATAAGGAGGTCAAAGAGGTCCTCTGACCCCTACGCTTCCCAGAATAGATAACAAACAAACAGAGAAGAAGTTTGTCTAAATTCCTTTGTAGCCTGAATATAGAACTTCAAAGCACGAACCACATCCAGATTATGCAGTAAACGTTCCTTCGATGAATGATTAAGACAAAAGGAAGGAACCACAATTTCTTGATTGATGTTGCGATTTAACACAACATGAAGAAGAAATCCTAACTTAGTTCGTAGAACAGCCTTATCAGCATGGAACACCAGATAATGAGGTTCCCATTGCAAGGCAGCAATCTAAGAGACTCTGCGCGTAGAAGCAATTGCTAGTAGAAAAAGAACCTTCCAAGACCACAACTTAATGTCAACCTCATGCATAGGCTCAAACAGAACCCGTTGCAAAACTTTAAGAACAAGATTTAAACTCCAAGGAGGAGCATTAGATCTAAACATCGACCTGATCCTAATCAGAACCTTAACAAAAGACTGTACATCTGGAAGCTCAGCGAGCCTCTAGTGCAGTAAAACAGACAGGGCCGAAATCTGTCCCTTTAAGGAACTAGCTGATAGGCCCTTCTCCAGTACCTCCTAGAGAAAAGAAAGAATCCTGGCAACCTTTAATTTGTGCCAGGACAAACCACACTTCACACCAGAATAAGTAGGTACTCCACACCTTATGATAGATGCGACGAGTAACAGGCTTACGAGTTTGAATGATTGTATTAATAACTGTCTCAGAAAACCCTCTGTTGGCTAAGACTAAGCGTTCAATCTCCACGCATTAAGCCTCAGAGAATATAGATTTTGATGAAGAAAACAGAATTTATGTTTACCTGATAAATTACTTTCTCCAACGGTGTGTCCGGTCCACGGCGTCATCCTTACTTGTGGGATATTCTCCTCCCCAACAGGAAATGGCAAAGAGCCCAGCAAAGCTGGTCACATGATCCCTCCTAGGCTCCGCCTACCCCAGTCATTCGACCGACGTAAAGGAGGAATATTTGCATAGGAGAAATCATATGATACCGTGGTGACTGTAGTTAAAGAAAATAAATTATCAGACCTGATTAAAAAACCAGGGCGGGCCGTGGACCGGACACACCGTTGGAGAAAGTAATTTATCAGGTAAACATAAATTCTGTTTTCTCCAACATAGGTGTGTCCGGTCCACGGCGTCATCCTTACTTGTGGGAACCAATACCAAAGCTTTAGGACACGGATGAAGGGAGGGAGCAAATCAGGTCACCTAGATGGAAGGCACCACGGCTTGCAAAACCTTTCTCCCAAAAATTGCCTCAGAAGAAGCAAAAGTATCAAATTTGTAAAATTTAGTAAAAGTGTGCAGTGAAGACCAAGTCGCTGCCTTACATATCTGATCAACAGAAGCCTCGTTCTTGAAGGCCCATGTGGAAGCCACAGCCCTAGTGGAATGAGCTGTGATTCTTTCAGGAGGCTGCCGTCCGGCAGTCTCGTAAGCCAATCTGATGATGCTTTTAATCCAAAAAGAGAGAGAGGTAGAAGTTGCTTTTTGACCTCTCCTTTTACCAGAATAAACAACAAACAAAGAAGATGTTTGTCTAAAATCCTTTGTAGCATCTAAATAGAATTTTAGAGCACGAACTACATCCAAATTGTGCAACAAACGTTCCTTCTTTGAAACTGGATTCGGACACAAAGAAGGCACGACTATCTCCTGGTTAATGTTTTTGTTAGAAACAACTTTCGGAAGAAAACCAGGTTTAGTACGTAAAACCACCTTATCTGCATGGAACACCAGATAAGGAGGAGAACACTGCAGAGCAGATAATTCTGAAACTCTTCTAGCAGAAGAAATTGCAACCAAAAACAAAACTTTCCAAGATAATAACTTAATATCAACGGAATGTAAGGGTTCAAACGGAACCCCCTGAAGAACTGAAAGAACTAAATTGAGACTCCAAGGAGGAGTCAAAGGTTTGTAAACAGGCTTGATTCTAACCAGAGCCTGAACAAAGGCTTGAACATCTGGCACAGCTGCCAGCTTTTTGTGAAGTAACACAGACAAGGCAGAAATCTGTCCCTTCAAAGAACTTGCAGATAATCCTTTCTCCAAACCTTCTTGAAGAAAGGATAGAATCTTAGGAATTTTTACCTTGTCCCAAGGGAATCCTTTAGATTCACACCAACAGATATATTTTTTTCCATATTTTGTGGTAGATTTTTCTAGTTACAGGCTTTCTGGCCTGAACAAGAGTATCAATGACAGAATCTGAGAACCCTCGCTTTGATAAGATCAAGCGTTCAATCTCCAAGCAGTCAGTTGGAGTGAGACCAGATTTGGATGTTCGAACGGACCTTGAACAAGAAGGTCTCGTCTCAAAGGTAGCTTCCATGGTGGAGCCGATGACATATTCACCAGGTCTGCATACCAAGTCCTGCGTGGCCACGCAGGAGCTATCAAGATCACCGATGCCCTCTCCTGATTGATCCTGGCTACCAGCCTGGGGATGAGGGGAAACGGCGGGAATACATAAGCTAGTTTGAAGGTCCAAGGTGCTACTAGTGCATCTACTAGAGTCGCCTTGGGATCCCTGGATCTGAACCCGTAGCAAGGAACCTTGAAGTTCTGACGAGAGGCCATCAGATCCATGTCTGGAATGCCCCACAATTGAGTAATTTGGGCAAAGATTTCCGGATGGAGTTCCCACTCCCCCGGATGAAATGTCTGACGACTCAGAAAATCCGCTTCCCAATTTTCCACTCCTGGGATGTGGATTGCAGACAAGTGGCAGGAGTGAGTCTCCGCCCATTGAATGATTTTGGTCACTTCTTCCATCGCCAGGGAACTCCTTGTTCCCCCCTGATGGTTGATGTACGCAACAGTCGTCATGTTGTCTGATTGAAACCGTATGAACTTGGCCTTTGCTAGCTGAGGCCAAGCCTTGAGAGCATTGAATATCGCTCTCAGTTCCAGAATATTTATCGGGAGAAGAGATTCTTCCCGAGACCAAAGACCCTGAGCTTTCAGGGGTCCCCAGACCGCGCCCCAGCCCACCAGACTGGCGTCGGTCGTGACAATGACCCACTCTGGTCTGCGGAAGCTCATCCCCTGTGACAGGTTGTCCAGGGACAGCCACCAACGGAGTGAATCTCTGGTCCTCTGATCTACTTGTATCGTCGGAGACAAGTCTGTATAGTCCCCATTCCACTGACTGAGCATGCACAGTTGTAATGGTCTTAGATGAATTCGCGCAAAAGGAACTATGTCCATTGCCGCTACCATCAAACCTATTACTTCCATGCACTGCGCTATGGAAGGAAGAGGAACAGAATGAAGTATTTGACAAGAGTTTAGAAGTTTTGATTTTCTGGCCTCTGTCAGAAAAATCCTCATTTCTAAGGAGTCTATTATTGTTCCCAAGAAGGGAACCCTTGTTGACGGAGATAGCGAACTTTTTTCTACGTTCACTTTCCACCCGTGAGATCTGAGAAAGGCCAGGACAATGTCCGTGTGAGCCTTTGCTTGTGGAAGGGACGACGCTTGAATCAGAATGTCGTCCAAGTAAGGTACTACTGCAATGCCCCTTGGTCTTAGCACCGCTAGAAGGGACCCTAGTACCTTTGTGAAAATTCTTGGAGCAGTGGCTAATCCGAACGGAAGTGCCACAAACTGGTAATGCTTGTCCAGGAATGCGAACCTTAGGAACCGATGATGTTCCTTGTGGATAGGAATATGTAGATACGCATCCTTTAAATCCACCGTGGTCATGAATTGACCTTCCTGGATGGAAGGAAGAATTGTTCGAATGGTTTCCATTTTGAACGATGGAACCTTGAGAAACTTGTTTAGGATCTTGAGATCTAAGATTGGTCTGAATGTTCCCTCTTTTTTGGGAACTACGAACAGATTGGAGTAGAACCCCATCCCTTGTTCTCCTAATGGAACAGGATGAATCACTCCCATTTTTAACAGGTCTTCTACACAATGTAAGAATGCCTGTTTTTTTATGTGGTCTGAAGACAATTGAGACCTGTGGAACCTCCCCCTTGGGGGAAGCCCCTTGAATTCCAGAAGATAACCTTGGGAGACTATTTCTAGTGCCCAAGGATCCAGAACATCTCTTGCCCAAGCCTGAGCGAAGAGAGAGAGTCTGCCCCCCACCAGATCCGGTCCCGGATCGGGGGCCAACATCTCATGCTGTCTTGGTAGCAGTGGCAGGTTTCTTGGCCTGCTTTCCTTTGTTCCAGCCTTGCATTGGCCTCCAGGCTGGCTTGGCTTGAGAAGTATTACCCTCTTGCTTAGAGGACGTAGCACTTGGGGCTGGTCCGTTTCTGCGAAAGGGACGAAAATTAGGTTTATTTTTGGCTTTGAAAGACCTATCCTGAGGAAGGGCGTGGCCCTTGCCCCCAGTGATATCAGAGATAATCTCTTTCAAGTCAGGGCCAAACAGCGTTTTCCCCTTGAAAGGAATGTTAAGCAATTTGTTCTTGGAAGACGCATCCGCTGACCAAGACTTTAGCCAAAGCGCTCTGCACGCCACAATAGCAAAACCAGAATTTTTCGCCGCTAACCTAGCCAATTGCAAAGTGGCGTCTAGGGTGAAAGAATTAGCCAATTTGAGAGCATGAATTCTGTCCATAATCTCCTCATAAGAAGAAGAATTATTATTGAGCGCCTTTTCTAGTTCATCGAACCAGAAACACGCTGCTGTAGTGACAGGAACAATGCATGAAATTGGTTGTAGAAGGTAACCTTGCTGAACAAACATCTTTTTAAGCAAACCTTCTAATTTTTTATCCATAGGATCTTTGAAAGCACAACTATCTTCTATGGGTATAGTGGTGCGTTTGTTTAGAGTAGAAACCGCCCCCTCGACCTTGGGGACTGTCTGCCATAAGTCCTTTCTGGGGTCGACCATAGGAAACAATTTTTTAAATATGGGGGGAGGGACGAAAGGTATACCGGGCCTTTCCCATTCTTTATTTACAATGTCCGCCACCCGCTTGGGTATAGGAAAAGCTTCGGGGGGCCCCGGGACCTCTAGGAACTTGTCCATTTTACATAATTTCTCTGGAATGATCAAATTCTCACAATCATCCAGAGTAGATAACACCTCCTTAAGCAGAGCGCGGAGATGTTCCAATTTAAATTTAAATGTAATCACATCAGGTTCAGCTTGTTGAGAAATTTTCCCTGAATCTGAAATTTCTCCCTCAGACAAAACCTCCCTGGCCCCCTCAGACTGGTGTAGGGGCACTTCAGAACCAATATCATCAGCGTCCTCATGCTCTTCAGTATTTTCTAAAACAGAGCAGTCGCGCTTTCGCTGATAAGTGGGCATTTTGGCTAAAATGTTTTTGATAGAATTATCCATTACAGCCGTTAATTGTTGCATAGTAAGGAGTATTGGCGCACTAGATGTACTAGGGGCCTCCTGAGTGGGCAAGACTGGTGTAGACGAAGGAGGGGATGATGCAGTACCATGCTTACTCCCCTCACTTGAGGAATCATCTTGGGCATCATTTTCTCTAAATTTTGTGTCACATAAATCACATCTATTTAAATGAGAAGGAACCTTGGCTTCCCCACATACAGAACACAGTCTATCTGGTAGTTCAGACATGTTAAACAGGCATAAACTTGATAACAAAGTACAAAAAACGTTTTAAAATAAAACCGTTACTGTCACTTTAAATTTTAAACTGAACACACTTTATTACTGCAAATGTGAAAAAGTATGAAGGAATTGTTCAAGACCACAGTGTCTTAAAGCCTTAAGAGTATTGCACACCAAATTTGGAAACTTTAACCCTTAAAATAACGGAACCGGAGCCGTTTTTATATTTAACCCCTTTACAGTCCCTGGTATCTGCTTTGCTGAGACCCAACCAAGCCCAAAGGGGAATACGATACCAAATGACGCCTTCAGAAAGTCTTTTCTATGTATCAGAGCTCCTCACACATGCATCTGCATGTCATGCTTCCCAAAAACAAGTGCGCAATAGAGGCGCGAAAATGAGACTCTGCCTATGATTAGGGAAAGCCCCTAGAGAATAAGGTGTCCAATACAGTGCCTGCCGGTTATTTTACATAGTTCCCAAGATTAAAATAATTCCTCAAGGCTATGGGGTATAAAATATGCTTATATATAAATCGTTTTAGCCCAGAAAATGTCTACAGTCTTAAAAGCCCTTGTGAAGCCCTTTTTTTCTTTATGTAATAAAAATGGCTTACCGGATCCCATAGGGAAAATGACAGCTTCCAGCATTACATCGTCTTGTTAGAAATGTGTCATACCTCAAGCAGCAAAAGTCTGCTCACTGTTTCCCCCAACTGAAGTTAATTTCTCTCAACAGTCCTGTGTGGAAACAGCCATCGATTTTAGTAACGGTTGCTAAAATCATTTTCCTCTTACAAACAGAAATCTTCATCTCTTTTCTGTTTCAGAGTAAATAGTACATACCAGCACTATTTTAAAATAACAAACTCTTGATTGAATAATAAAAACTACAGTTAAACACTAAAAAACTCTAAGCCATCTCCGTGGAGATGTTGCCTGTACAACGGCAAAGAGAATGACTGGGGTAGGCGGAGCCTAGGAGGGATCATGTGACCAGCTTTGCTGGGCTCTTTGCCATTTCCTGTTGGGGAGGAGAATATCCCACAAGTAAGGATGACGCCGTGGACCGGACACACCTATGTTGGAGAAAGGGGCCTTATTCCAGCAACCTCCAAGGAGGAGATGATGACATCCCCACTAGATCCGCAAACCATATCCTTCGCGGCCACGATGGAGCAATCAGAACCCTGATGCCTGCTCCTGAATGATTCGAGCCACCACACAAGGAAGGAGTGGTAATGGCAGGAAAAAAGAAAATTAGATTGAACCTCCATGGCACCGCTAATACATCTATTAGCTCCGCCCGAGGATCCCTGGACCTCGGCCCATATCTGGGTAGCTTGGTATAGAGACCGGACACCGTGAGATATATCTCCGGCATTCCCGACCTGTTGCATATCTCCGCAAACACTTCGGGATGGAGAGACCATTTCCCCCGAATGAAAGGATTGTCTGCTTAGAAAATCCGCTTTCCAGATGTCCACACCCGGAATGTGGATCGCTGACAGCAAACAGTTTTGGGTCTCCGCCCACTCCAGCATACAAGATACTTCCCTCATTGCTAGGGAGCTTCTCGTTCCTCCCTGATGGTTGATGTAAGCCACCAAGGTTATATTGTCTGATTGGAATCAGATAAATTGGGACGAACCCAGTAGGGGCCAAGCCTTCAGAGCTTTGAATATTGCCCAAAGGTCTAGAATGTTGTAAGGGGGGGGAGCTCTCCTCCTGCGTCCACAAGCCCTGCGCCTTCTTAGCCCCATGAACAGCTCCCCATCCTGACAGACTTGCGTCCGTAGTCACAGTCACCCAGGATGGTCTTAAAAAGGATGTCCCCCTGGACAAGTGATCCGGACAGAGCCACCAAGAGAGCGATTCTCTTGACTGGTTGTCCAGGGAAATCTGTTGAGACAGATCCAAATGATCGCCATTCCACTGCCTCAGCATGCACAGTCGCAACGGTCTGAGGTGGAACCTGGCAAAGAGAACAATATCCACGCTGGATACCATCAGACCAATCACCTCCATACACTGAGCCACAGATGGCCTTAAGGAGGTCTGGAGGACAAAACATGTTGAAGCTAGCTTGCAACTTCTCTGGTCTGTTAGAAATATTCTCATGTCTACAGAATCTATTATCAAGCCCAGGAATTCTACCCTGGTGCTTGGAATAAGAGAACTCCTTTCTCTATGTATCTTCCCTCCGAGGGATCGAAAAAGACAGAGGAGAGATTCCGAATGATCTTCTGCCAGACGAAAAAAATAGTGCTTATACCAGAATATCATCCAAGTAGGGAGCTACTGCTACACCCTGGGTTCTGGTGACTGCTAGAAGAGCCCCTAGAACTGTCGTAAAAATTCTTGGAGCAGTAGCTGGATCAAACGGAAGTGCAATGAACTGGAAGTGCTGGACCAGGAAGGCAAAACTAAGGAACTGGAAGTGTTCCCTGTGGATTGGAAGGTGAAGGAATGCCTCCTTCAGATCTATAGTAGTCAAAAACTGCTCTTCCTGATTAAGGGAAGGATGGACCTTATTGTCTCCATCTTGATGAGGGGACATTTTGATAACATTTTAAGCACTTTAGGTCCAGAACTGGATGGAAAGTTTCCTACCTCTTTTGGGACCACGAAAATGTTTGAATAGTATGACTTCCAGGACCCAAGGATCCTGCACGTCCCTGAACCAAGTCTCTGAAAGAGTGACAGTCTGCCCCCTACACGATCCAAAATAGGACCCGGGGGCCGCCCCTTCATACGGACTTAGATCCAAGCAGAGCAAGAAGCCGGCCGAGACTATTTCAAGACTGAGCCAGCTTCCAAGAACTCTTGGTTTGCTCTGGCTTAGCGATGGCCTCCGACACTGGGATTTTATCAGAACTAAAGGAACGAAAATACGAACTTTGTCCCTTAGATTTGTTCTCCTTATCTTACGGTATGAAGGCACCCTTGGCCGATGAAACCGTGGAGATAGTCAAACAAACTCTTTCCCTTAAAAGAGAGAGAAAGAGACTAGACTTAGAAGTTATATATGTCAGAGCACCTTACGGGCGTGAACAGAAAACCTGAAGTCTTAGCCATAGGCTAATTAATATGCGTAATAACAGTACAGATAAAAGAATTAGTAACCCTGAAGGCCATAATTCTTTCCTGAATAATGTCAAAGATACCCTCCACCTCAATCATTTTCGCGAAGTAGATGCACCAAAAGGTAGCCGATCCAGCAACTGCGGCGACAAGCACCGCCAGTAAAAGCAAATATGTCATAGGTTGAAACATCCTCTTTAACAGAGTTTCCATCCTTATATCCGGTGGCTCTATGAACGACGAACTATCCTCACACTGGCTAGTATTGCGTGTGGCAAGGGTAAAAATAGCACCAACCAAGTAGGGATAGGAAAGAGAAAAACCCACCCTTATAGAGAGACCGGAACCGGGATCCTTAAAAGTCAGACGGGAAGAGGAATCTAATCCTGTTCCACTTGTCCTTAAAGGGACACTAAACCAACATTTTCTCTTTCATGATTCAGATAGATTATGACAATTTAAGCAACTTTCTAATTTACACATGTTATCAATTTTTCTTTGTTCTCTTGCTATCTTTTAAAAAAAAAAAACAGGAATCTAAATCTTTGTAGCCAGCCCATTTTAGGTTCAGCACCATGGATAGCGCTTGCCTATTGGTCCCTGACATTTAGCCACCAATAAGCAAGCAGAACCCAGGTTCTCAACCAAAAATGGGCCAGCTCCTATGCATCACATTCCTGCTTTTTAAATAAAGATAGCAAGAGAACAAAGACAAATTGATAATAGGAGTAAATTAGAAAGTTGCTTAAAATTGCATGCTCTATCTGAATCATGAAAGAAAAAAATTGGGTTTAGTTTCCCTTTAATAATGATTGCCATTAAATTTAGGACCCAGATGTTCGTCTGGCAGCTCAGCCTTTGGAACCTCTAATGTAGTCAAAACCTCCCTTAGTAGAAGGCATAAATGTTCTGTCCTAAATCTAAAAACTGGATCCTCCACAGGCAGAGGATTATAGACAGCAGACTCCCACCCTGAAAGTTCATAGAGAACCTCATCCTCTGATAACTGATCAGATATATCCGACAAATTACATGATGCCACTCGGGCAGGAGTGCAAGATTTAACCTTTTGCTTGCACTAGCAGTGCGAAGGAAAGCACTAATGGTCACAGACACTGCCATATGAAACTGCGCAGTAACGTCTAGAGAAAAAAGGCCCCCCTCCAGATGGAGGATTAGCAGTGCAATGGAAAGCTGCATGTGTATAAAAAGATGTATGTAGGGTGTGCACCTCACTGGACGATGACTCCTCAGAGGTGGGCGGTATCAAACATGTCAACCTTATTTGATATAATCCCCTTATCAAGGCATATGGAACATAATTGAGAAGGCTGATATTCCAGAGCTCCCTCACAATATAAAAAGGCATTACTCTTTGAAATAGAGGGAGAACCCTCTTATGAATCAGAATCCTCCATAGCTAAAGTACGATAAGCGGAGGACTACAGAAAAAAAAACGAACTTTATTTTAAATAAAACAAACGGCACCTTTATATCACATGGTGCGCAATGCAGGACTGTCCCTGCTATGACAAAAAGCGCACCAAGCTTTTAAGCTGCGCAACCTTCAAAGTGAAAGTGAAATCTGTATGTTCCATCTCAGCCTATGAGCCCATAAACATCTTTCACATAAAGCAGTATAAAATCAAATAAAGCATATATGATTAAACCCAACTGTTCATATTCCCCCTCAGGAGATATTAACCCTTGATTCCATATAGATAAAAGGAGCGACCCTGTCTTCTAGTGTTTGCAATATGTGTAAACAATGAAACGATCTTACCGGAATCTATGCAGTGGAACAGTAACACGATCATTCAAGTTTGACAGATTGTAGCCGCGCTTCTGACATGGACTTGAGTGAAGAAAGCAGGCAGCAAAACTCGTCAACGCTGATTGCTTAAGGAGCAGTTAATATGAGTATGGATGGTTTTGCAGACTCTCCCTGCATCTCCAGACTCTAACTTTCGTCAATACTCTCAATGAGAGGCTGACAAGACTACATAAAAAATTTAGTTCCATAGCGAAGAGTACTACCCTCCATAAGAGACTACTCCGAATCTTCTGACACTTCTCTGCCATCCTCCTGTGATGAAAGACAAAGAATGACTGGGGATGAGGAAAGTGGGGGAGGAATTTAAGCCTTTGGCTGGGGTGTCTTTGCCTCCTCCTGGTGGCCAGGTTTTGTATTCCCACAAGTAATGAATGCAGCTGTGGACTCTCCCTGTATTAAGAAGGAAAGCCATATTAAAAACCTTTTGTCCCATACAAAAAAGTTTATAAAGAAAGAGCCACAGGGGCATAGTCTCCAGATAAGGAAAAATTAACCCTTAGTCACAAACTGTGCCTGCCCAATGCCAAAATGAACCCTGCATAAAGGATTATTATGTTCCAATAAATGATCTTCTAAAGTGTAAGTGTCCAGTACCTAGAAGACAAAAATAGGCACTTACCTGCAGTCTAGCTGTCCGGCAGGAAGACAGCTCACAAGGCGTGAAAGGACACATACTCCTTACAGAGACCTGTAGAAAAAGAAAGAAAATAGTAACCAATGCCAGGGCAGCAATGCGCTTGGAAACAAAGTAAGGACCGCCTCACAACTTTCTAACTGCTTAAAAGCCACCACTACTCTACTGAAGAGATTGACGTGGACTCAGCTAAACCAAAACCCTTGCTTGCAGGGAAAAGTACACATAAAAGGATAAAATATCTTCAGACACCAAACTTCACCTTCTCCATTGACAGAGGCAAAGGGAATGACTGGGGATTATGGGTAGGGGAGTGACACTTGGCAGCTTTGCTGTGGTGCTCTTTGCCTCCTCCCGCTGGTCAGGAGTGATATTCCCACTAGTAATTGGAATGACGTCGTAGACACTCCATGTCTTAGGAAAGAAAGGGTCCTTACACCCAAACTAGACATCGAGGGTCACATAGTTGTAGTACAGTTGAAAAAGTAAAACCTTTGGAAAGGATATAAAAAAAGTAAAATCTTTAGAAAGGATAGGAGTGGGAAGGCATCATACCATCGAACTTTCTCACAAAAAATGTTTCCCCCGAAATACTGCTGCCCTAAGCACAGGCCCAGTTGGGCATGTTCTACTAGACCTTCCAACCATATTGCTATGCCTTCTTGAAAAGGCTGCTAATTTCAAGGTTATAGTAGTAGAAATTCTTATTTCACTTGCATTTTTATAAATATTCCTGCTGCAGACATGAGCATAAGCTCTATAAAAAAACATAAATTATGCTTACCTGATAAATGTATTTCCATCGAGGGGAGGTGAGTCCACGGCTTCATTCATTACTTGTGGGAAATAAGAACCTGGCCACCAGGAGGAGGCAGACAAGCCACAGCCAAAAGCTTAAATACCTCCCCTACTTCACTCATCCCCCAGTCATTCTGCCGAGGGAACAAGGAACAGTAGGAGAAATATCAGGGTATAAATGGTGCCAGAAGAACAAAAAACTAAATTTAGGTCCGCCCACCGGAGCAACGTGTGGGGACCGTGGACTCTCCTCCCACAGATGGAAATATCAGGTAAGCATAATTTATGTTTTCCATCTAAAGGGGAGGAGAGTCCACTGTTTCATTCATTACTTGTGGGAACAAATACCCAAGCTCTAGTGGACACTGAATGAAAAAACAGGAGGGCAAAAAAATGCAGACCCTAATCTGAGGGCACCACAGCCTGTAAAACCTCTCCAAAAAACGAATTCCGCCGAAGCAAAAACGTCAAATTTGTAAAACCTGGTAAAGGTATGTAAGGAGGACCATGAAGCAAATCTGCTCCATAGAGGCCTCATTCTTGAAGGCCCAAGGAGCCACAGCTCTAGTCGAATGAGCCGTGATCCTCTGAGGAGGCTTATGTCCCGCTGACTCATAGGCTAAGCGAATCATACTCCTCAACCAAAAGGACAAAGAAGTAAAAGAGGCCTTCTGTCTCTTGCGCTTCCCTGCATACACCACAAAAAGAGACGTAGATAGTCTAAATTCCTTTGTAGCCTGAAGATAAAACTTTAAGGCTCGAACCACGTCCAAATTATGAAGTAATGTCTCCTTAGGAGAAGAGGGGTTAGGGCACAAAGAAGGAACTACTATTTCCTGAAAGTGGCACTGGTGGAAATATGTAAATTAGGTTGAACCCCCAAGGCACCGCTAAAGCATCTATCAGCTCTGCCTGGGGATCCCTAGACCGCAAGCCATTTCTGGGTTCTTGCAATTGAGTCTGGACGCCATGAGGTCTATCTTCGGCGTCCTCCATCTGTGACAAATCTCCGCAAACACCTCGGGATGGAGAGACCATTCCCCCGGATGGAAGGATTGCCTGCTGAGGAAATCCGCTTCCCAGTTGTCCACACCTGGAATGTGGATTTCTGAAGGTGAGCAGTTGTGGGACCATTCCAATATCCGTGAAACCTCCCTCATCGCCAGAGAGCTTCTCGTTTGTGCCCCCCCCCACCTGGTGGTTGATGTAAGCCACCGAGGTAATGCTGTCTGTCTGGAATCTGATGAAGCTGAACGACCCCAGTAGAGGCCACGTCTTCAGAGCATTGTAGAACGCTCGAAGTTCCAGAATATTGATCGGGAGGGGAGACTCCTCTAGAGACCATTTGCCCTGTGCCATCTTTACACCCCAAACAGCTCCCCATCCTCCCAGACTCACGTCCATGGTCACAATCTCCCAGGACGGAGGTCCCTTGGGACAGATGTTCCGGACGGATCCACCAAGAGAGGGATTCCGTTGTCCGATCGTCCAAAGAAATCTGTTGGGATAGGTCTGTATGATCGCCGTTCCACTGTCTCAACAAGCATAACTGAAGTGGTCTGAGGTCGAACCTGGCGAATGCGGGCTAATACGGAAAAACCTGACACCTTAGCGTTCAGGCAAATAATTTGCATATTGGCATCACAAATAAAAGAATTAGCGACCCTTAAGGCCTTAATTCTCTCCTGTATCTCGTCGAGGGGAGTCTCCCTCTCGACCATGTCCGACAGAGCTTCACACCAATATGTCGCAGCTCCGGCAACCGCAGCTACCGCCGCTGCTGGCTGAAAAACAAACCCTGTGAAACATTTTTCTTAACATGTTCTCTAACTTTTTATCCATAGGCTCTTTAAATGACTAACTATCCTCAAGAGGAATTGTCGTCCCCTTCGCGAGCGTAGAGATAGCACCATCCACCTTAGGGACAGTCCCCCATAGCTCGAGCCGAGAGTCCGAGACGGGGGAATAGCTTCTTAAAGGAAGAAGGGGAAAAGGAAAAACCTAATCTCTCCCATTCATTCTTAATAACGTTAGCCATCTTAATAGGAATCGGGAAGGTATGAGGCACCACCCTGTCCTCATATACTTTATCAAGCTTAGGAATAGAAGGTTCCTCCGGTAGTTTCGGTTCCGGAACCTCATAGGGTAGCAAGCACCTGCTACAGCAAAAAGAGCAAATTTTCCATCCTAAACCTAAAGTCAGGCTCCTCAGCAGTCAGAGCTTTAGATGACAGACTCCGACCCAGAAGGAAGTTCTACAAAGAGTCGGAGTCGTCCTCGTCAGCAGATAATCTTTCCGAAATATCAATTGGAATAGATGACCCCTGGGTCGGATCACCATATTTTACCTTACGCTTAGCACGTGGTAAGGCACTAATCACCTTAGACACCGCCGTTTGCAGTTAATCAGCAAAATCTGGCGGCCAACGGATCTCTACCATAGGAGAAAGTCGTGCCCTGGGGCGCTGCATGTGTAATCGGAGATGAATGTAGGGAACGCACCTCACAGGACAGGGAAACCCTCAGAGGTGGACGGCTCGGTAGTACTAGACATTCTATTCTTTCTAGAAGTCGTAACTTTATCAAGGCATGTGGAACATTGAGCAGGCGGATCTACCAAAACCCTCCTCACAATAAACACAGGTTAAGGAGGAAGTACCCTCTAACGTGTCAGTCCTCCATAGCTTGCGCCTTTATTACGGACAAGATGTACTATATACAAAATTGTACCTTTATAGCCTCCAATGGCTGGGGCACTCACACCTCCTTTGACCCGGACCACAGAAACCGTTACGTTTCCTGCAACTGCCAGACAAGCAGAGGAAGTCGATTAGGCCACACACGGTCAGAAGGAATGCCTCGCAGGACCGCCCCTGCACTAGAGAGAAAAACTCGCCAAATTGGCCGCGCAAATACTCCCGAAAATGAAACTAAAAGTCCACCCATTGTCAGAGCCTCATCTCACATATATCGCAGCAATGACACAATAAACAATATCATGTACAAACCCCCCTGTTCAATAATCCCCCTTTGAGGGATATTAACCCTTGGTTCTATAAAGATAAAAGGTATCACACTGTGACCCTGTCTTCTGCGTTTACATTACGTGTATAAGAAAATGAAACGATCTTACCAGAATCTATGTCGTGGAACAGGAACACGCCTCCCAAGTGTGACAGTGTAGTAGCATCGCTCCTGACATGGACTTCAGTGAGGAAAGCAGACAGCCCCATTTCAAAGAGTACTACCCTCCATAAGAGACTCCGAATCTTCCGACACTTCTCTGCCAACCTCCTGTGACGAAAGGCAAAGCATGACTGGGGGATGAGGGAAGTGAGAGAGGTTTTTAAGCCTTTGGCTGGGGTGTCTTTACCTCCTCCTAGTTGCCAGGTTCTTAATTCCCACAAGTAATGAATGAAGCCGTGGACTCTCCTCCACTTTAGATGGAAAACAGTGCTTAACAGAACTAAATCCAAAAGACGGACAGGTACTGCTAAAGCTTTTACCTAGTAGAGGCTACGCCTCTCAAACCAGCACAGGCATATATTATATAGCTTCTAGTAAATGTTTTCCAGTACTGAAAGATAAGAACAAAAGTAGGGCTGCAACTAACGATTATTTTCATAATGGATTAATCGGCCGATTATTTTTTCGATTAATCGACTAATCAGATAAAAAGAGAATCAATAATAGTTTTCTATGTTTTAAATAAAATCCACATAATGAGTGTTACAAATATAAACTTCAGACTAAAACTTTACATTAACACAACTGTTTCTTCAATGTTTAAGCAGCAGAGCACAGTTTTATAATCAAACAAAACAAAACCACAAACTGTTTGAAAAGAGGTAGAACTAGAAAGAGTTAGACTATCACTGTTAATAACATTCTGTTATTCACTCTTTCAGAAACCTTGCATTGAAATGCAAAAATCTCAACATGTCCGCATGCTTCTGGCTAAGGCTGGTTCTCTGTTTGCAGCTATATTTCCTGCAACAGAGAAAAGGCTGTTGAGGTGTATAAGTAGGGTTTTGCCAATTTCACCAAATTGGGATATTTATCTTTATTAGCTTTTCACCAATGCTAAGTGTTTTCTACCTTGGCAAGGGGCCTCTCAAAGTAACCTTTGACTTCATTCTAACATAAAAATATCTTGAATATCTATATGCAATGGTAAATAACCAGCTATAAGGTTAGGGGAAATATCTAGTCCGCTCTAAAAAACAGAATTTATGCTTACCTGATAAATTACTTTCTCCAACGGTGTGTCCGGTCCACGGCGTCATCCTTACTTGTGGGATATTCTCTTCCCCAACAGGAAATGGCAAAGAGTCCCAGCAAAGCTGGTCACATGATCCCTCCTAGGCTCCGCCTACCCCAGTCATTCGACCGACGGACAGGAGGAAATATGCATAGGAGAAACCATATGATACCGTGGTGACTGTAGTTAGAGAAAATAATTCATCAGACCTGATTAAAAAAACCAGGGCGGGCCGTGGACCGGACACAACGTTGGAGAAAGTAATTTATCAGGTAAGCATAAATTCTGTTTTTTCCAACATAGGTGTGTCCGGTCCACGGCGTCATCCTTACTTGTGGGAACCAATACCAAAGCTTTAGGACACGGATGAAGGGAGGGAGCAAATCAGGTCACCTAAACGGAAGGCACCACCGCTTGCAAAACCTTTCTCCCAAAAATAGCCTCCGAAGAAGCAAAAGTATCAAATTTGTAAAATTTGGCAAAAGTGTGCAGAGAAGACCAAGTCGCTGCCTTACATATCTGGTCAACAGAAGCCACGTTCTTGAAGGCCCATGTGGAAGCCACAGCCCTAGTGGAGTGAGCTGTGATTCTTTCAGGAGGCTGCCGTCCGGCAGTCTCATAAGCCAATCGGATAATGCTTTTAAGCCAAAAGGAAAGAGAGGTAGAAGTTGCTTTTTGACCTCTCCTTTTACCAGAATAAACAACAAACAAAGAAGATGTTTGTCTGAAATCTTTAGTAGCCTCTAAATAGAATTTTAGAGCACGGACTACGTCCAAATTGTGTAACAAACGTTCCTTTTTTGAAACTGGATTCGGACACAAAGAAGGTACAACTATCTCCTGGTTAATATTTTTGTTGGAAACAACTTTCGGAAGAAAACCAGGCTTAGTACGCAAAACCACCTTATCTGCATGGAACACCAGATAGGGCGGAGAACACTGCAGAGCAGATAACTCTGAAACTCTTCTAGCAGAAGAAATTGCAACCAAAAACAAAACTTTCCAAGATAATAACTTAATATCTACGGAATGTAAGGGTTCAAACGGAACCCCTTGAAGAACTGAAAGAACTAGATTTAGACTCCAGGGAGGAGTCAAAGGTCTGTAGACAGGCTTGATCCTAACCAGAGCCTGCACAAATGCTTGAACATCTGGCACAGCTGCCAGTCTTTTGTGAAGTAAAACAGATAAAGCAGAGATCTGTCCCTTCAGAGAAACTAGTAGATAATCCTTTCTCCAAACCTTCTTGTAGAAAGGAAAGAATCTTAGGAATTTTTATCTTGTTCCAAGGGAATCCTTTAGATTCACACCAATAGATATATTTTTTCCATATTTTATGGTAAATTTTTCTAGTTACAGGCTTTCTAGCCTGAATCAGAGTATTTATTACAGAATCTGAAAACCCACGCTTTGATAAAATTAAGCGTTCAATCTCCAAGCCGTCAGTTGGAGGGAAGCCAGATTCGGATGTTCGAATGGACCTTGAACAAGAAGGTCCTGTCTCAAAGGTAGCTTCCATGGTGGAGCCGATGACATATTCACCAGGTCTGCATACCAAGTCCTGCGTGGCCACGCAGGAGCTATCAAGATTACCGAAGCCCTCTCCTGATTGATCCTGGCTACCAACCTGGGAATGAGAGGAAATGGTGGGAACACATAAGCTAGGTTGAAGGTCCAAGGCGCTACTAGTGCATCCACTAGAGTCGCCTTGGGATCCCTGGATCTGGACCCGTAGCAAGGAACCTTGAAGTTCTGACGAGACGCCATCAGATCCATGTCTGGAATGCCCCATAATTGAGTTATTTGGGCAAAGATTTCCGGATGGAGTTCCCACTCCCCCGGATGGAAAGTCTGACGACTCAGAAAATCCGCTTCCCAATTTTCCACTCCTGGGATGTGGATTGCAGACAAGTGGCAGGAGTGATCCTCCGCCCATTGAATTATTTTGGTCACTTCTTCCATCGCCAGGGAACTCCTTGTTCCCCCCTGATGATTGATATATGCAACAGTCGTCATGTTGTCTGATTGAAACCGTATGAATTGGGCCTTTGCTAGTTGAGGCCAAGCTTTGAGAGCATTGAATATCGCTCTCAGTTCCAGAATGTTTATCGGGAGAAGAGATTCTTCCCGAGACCATAGGCCCTGAGCTTTCAGGGGTTCCCAGACCGCGCCCCAGCCCACAAGACTGGCGTCGGTCGTGACAATGACCCACTCTGGTCTGCGGAAGCTCATTCCCTGTAACAGATTGTCCAGGGTCAGCCACCAACGGAGTGAATCTCTGGTCTTTTGATCTACTTGAATCGTCGGAGATAAGTCTGTATAATCCCCATTCCACTGTCTGAGCATGCACAGTTGTAATGGTCTTAGATGAATTCGTGCAAAAGGAACTATGTCCATTGCTGCAACCATCAATCCTATTACTTCCATGCACTGCGCTATGGAAGGACGAAGAACGGAATGAAGTACTTGACAAGAGCTTAGAATTTTTGATTTTCTGACCTCTGTCAGAAAAATCCTCATTTCTAAGGAATCTATTATTGTTCCCAAGAAGGGAACTCTTGTTGACGGGGACAGAGAACTTTTTTCTTTGTTCACCTTCCATCCGTGAGATCTGAGAAAGGCTAGGACGATGTCCGTATGAGCCTTTGCTTTTGACAGAGACGACGCTTGAATCAGGATGTCGTCCAAGTAAGGTACTACTGCAATGCCCCTTGGTCTTAGAACCGCTAGAAGGGACCCTAGTACCTTTGTGAAAATTCTCGGAGCAGTGGCTAATCCGAATGGAAGTGCCACAAACTGGTAATGCTTGTCCAGAAAAGCGAACCTTAGGAACTGATGATGTTCCTTGTGGATAGGAATATGTAGGTACGCATCCTTTAAATCCACGGTGGTCATAAATTGACCTTCCTGGATGGTGGGAAGGATCGTTCGAATGGTTTCCATTTTGAACGATGGAACCCTGAGAAATTTGTTTAGGATCTTGAGATCTAAAATTGGTCTGAATGTTCCCTCTTTTTTGGGAACTATGAACAGGTTGGAATAAAAACCCATCCCTTGTTCTCTTATTGGAACTGGATGAATTACTCTCATCTTTAACAGGTCTTCTACACAATGTAAGAATGCCTGTCTTTTTATTTGGTTTGAAGATAATTGAGACCTGTGGAACCTTCCCCTTGGGGGTAGTTCCTTGAATTCCAGGAGATAACCTTGAGAAACTATTTCTAGTGCCCAAGGATCCTGAACATCTTTTGCCCAAGCCTGAGCAAAGAGAGAAAGTCTGCCCCCCACCAGAACCGGTCCCGGATCGGGGGCCATCCCTTCATGCTGTTTTGGTAGCAGTGGCAGGCTTCTTGGCCTGCTTACCCTTGTTCCAGCCTTGCATCGGTCTCCAGGCTGGTTTGGGTTGTGAAGTATTACCCTCTTGCTTAGAGGATGTAGAGTTAGAGGCTGGTCCGTTTCTGCGAAAGGGACGAAAATTAGGCTTATTTTTAGCCTTAAAAGACCTATCCTGAGGGAGGGCGTGGCCCTTTCCCCCGGTGATGTCTGAAATAATCTCTTTCAAATCAGGCCCAAACAGTGTTTTACCCTTGAAAGGGATGTTAAGCAATTTTGTCTTGGAAGACACATCCGCTGACCAAGACTTTAGCCAAAGCGCTCTGCGCGCCACAATAGCAAACCCTGAATTTTTCGCCGCTAATCTAGCTAATTGCAAAGCGGCATCTAAAATAAAAGAGTTAGCCAATTTAAGTGCTTGAACTCTGTCCATAACCTCCTCATACGAAGATTCTTTATTGAGCGACTTTTCTAGTTCCTCGAACCAGAAACACGCTGCCGTAGTGACAGGAACAATGCATGAAATTGGTTGTAGAAGGTAACCTTGCTGAACAAACATCTTTTTAAGCAAACCCTCTAATTTTTTATCCATAGGATCTTTGAAAGCACAACTATCTTCGATAGGAATAGTAGTGCGTTTGTTTAGAGTAGAAACCGCCCCCTCGACCTTGGGGACTGTCTGCCATAAGTCCTTTCTGGGGTCGACTATAGGAAATAATTTCTTAAATATAGGGGGGGAACAAAAGGTATGCCGGGCCTTTCCCACTCCTTATTTACTATGTCCGCCACCCGCTTGGGTATAGGAAAGGCGTTGGGGGGCACCGGAACCTCTAGGAACTTGTCCATCTTACATAATTTCTCTGGAATGACCAAATTGTCACAATCATCCAGAGTAGATAATACCTCCTTAAGCAGTGCGCGGAGATGTTCTAATTTAAATTTGAATGTTACAACATCAGGTTCAGCTTGTTGAGAAATTTTTCCTGAATCTGAAATTTCTCCCTCAGACAAAACCTCCCTCCTGGTCCCTTCAGATTGGTGTGAGGGTATGTCAGAACAGTTATCATCAGCGTCCTCTTGCTCTTCAGTGTTTAAAACAGAGCAATCGCGCTTTCTCTGATAAGTAGGCATTTTGGATAAAATGTTTGCTATAGAATTATCCATTACAGCCGTTAATTGTTGCATGGTAATAAGAATTGGCGCACTAGATGTACTAGGGGCCTCTTGTGTGGGCAAAACTGGTGTAGACACAGAAGGGGATGATGTAGTATCATGCTTACTCCCCTCATTAGAGGAATCATCTTGGGCAATATCATTATCTGTGGCATCATTGTCCCTACTTTGTTTGGACACTATGGCACAATTATCACATAAATTTAAATGGGGAGAAACCTTGGTTTTCATACATATAGAACATAGCTTATCTGATGGTACAGACATGTTAAACAGGCTTAAACTTGTCAACAAAGCACAAAAAACGTTTTAAAATAAAACCGTTACTGTCACTTTAAATTTCAAACTGAACACACTTTATTACTGAATATGTGAAAAAGTATGAAGGAATTGTTCAAAATTCACCAAAATTTCACCACAGTGTCTTAAAGCCTTAAAAGTATTGCACACCAAATTTCAAAGCTTTAACCCTTAAATTAACGGAACCTGAGCCGTTTTTACGTTTAACCCCTATACAGTCCCAGCTATCTGCTTTGCTGAGACCCAACCAAGCCCAGAGGGGAATACGATACCAAATGACGCCTTCTATAAGCTTTTTCAGTGGTTCTTAGCTCCTCACACATGCATCTGCATGCCTTGCTCTCCAAAAACAACTGCGCATTAGTGGCGCGAAAATGAGGCTCTGCCTATAACTAGAAAAGGCCCCCATCTGAAAAAGGTGTCCAATACAGTGCCTGCCGTTTTTCTAAACAATCCCCAAGATTATAAAAACTATTAAGAGTTATAATCTGCAAAATATGCTTAGCAAAGTAATCGTTTTAGCCCAGAAAAATGTCTACCAGTTTTTTAAGCCCTTAGGAAGCCCTTTATTCTTTTACTTAATCTAAGAAAATGGCTTACCGGTCCCCATAGGGGAAATGACAGCCTTCCAGCATTACATAGTCTTGTTAGAAATGTGGCCAGTCATACCTCAAGCAGAAAAGTCTGCCAACTGTTTCCCCCAACTGAAGTTACTTCATCTCAACAGTCCTGTGTGGAAACAGCAATCGATTTTAGTAACGTTTGCTAAAATCATCTTCCTCTTACAAACAGAAATCTTCATCTCTTTTCTGTTTCAGAGTAAATAGTACATACCAGCACTATTTTAAAATAACAAACACTTGATTGAAGAATAAAAACTACATTTAAACACCAAAAAACTCTTAACCATCTCCGTGGAGATGTTGCCTGTGCAACGGCAAAGAGAATGACTGGGGTAGGCGGAGCCTAGGAGGGATCATGTGACCAGCTTTGCTGGGACTCTTTGCCATTTCCTGTTGGGGAAGAGAATATCCCACAAGTAAGGATGACGCCGTGGACCGGACACACCTATGTTGGAGAAATAACGAATATATACTTATAAAGGTTGAATCTGATACATATCACAATTTATTTAAAATATAAAAAAAACAATAAAAATCAAAAGCACCGGTATACTCTTGGTTCCGGTGGAGGAGGAGCAAGGTGTGTGCTGCAGCTGCTGACTTGCTCAACACTCCAGTCCAATAGCTCTTAGGCGGTGAATTCACGCGCCTTACCCCATGTTTGGGGCTGCTTTTCTGGACAGAATGAGAGATCATCTCGGGAACCCACAGCAGTGACACTACATCTCACTGTCTCAGCAAATAGGTCACCTGGAGAGACCTGGAACTTAGTCTAATCATTATAACAGACGTTTTAAGGGGCTGAACTGACTTTTTCTTTCTACCAATTAACTCTGTTTTCTTCTAAAGGGATAGGAGCAACATTTTACCTGGGTTACTCCTGGAAGTTATCTCCCCTAACTATCCTTCAGCGAAGCCACACACAACAAATTTACCTGCTTGCTTCTTCCCCCTCTTTGAAAGCAGCCGCCACGAGAACAAACACGCTGCATATGGTGACACACCTCTGTAAAGCCTACTATACCTGAGCCGGCTGCGGCTCCCCCGGCCTCACTAACTTCTCCTTACCCTCCTCACCTCTCTCCCTCCTCGGTGCTGCATGGGAGGAGGTGAAGCTATATCTACGAGGATACATACAATCCTTTTCTAAGCGTATCTGCTGCCCCCCCCACACTTATCGTAGTACCTGCTGTGCCGGTCCTGGTGCGGACTTTGGGTCTTCTTACTATTAAGCTGCCTGGGGCTCCACTGGCTTGGGCGGACGCCGCTTGCCTCCCACCACCTGGTCTTCCTCCTCCCCCACCGGTGCTGCGAGGGAGGAGGTGAAGTTACACCTGTAAGGCCTGCTACAATCTGACACACTGCCTACCTGCTCGTTACTTCCGTTTACTGAGACGGCCCCGGTGCAGACATCTGGTCCGGTTTCCCTGAGTCACTAGCCGCTCTTTTGCTTGGACCGTGATCTGCCCGCACCTTGATGTTTGCCCCCCCTTCTCCCCCACCGGTGCTGCGTGGGAGAAGGTGAGTTTCCATTGCGGGCATACGGGCTCCTCCTGGGCGCATCTGTCTGTTTTCCCTGGTTGTTACAGCGGGCTCTGATTTGCCATTTCCACGGCCGCTGGCCGCGTCCGTCTGGGCTTCCTTTGGCTGGTCCCGGGTCCAGCTCCTCTCTCAGCAGCTGTCTCGCCTCCTCCCCCACCGGTGCTGCGTGGGAGGAGGTGATTTTCTGAGCTGGAAGGTCGGCTCTGAAAGTGTGTCTTCCCTTTTTTTTGCGGAGTGCCTGTCCGAATCTTCCATCCTACATTTACACTGTCTACATGAGGGGCACATAGCTGGAGACCTGATCTGTTCTTCTCCGGATCAACCTTCGGCACAGTGAGTACTCCCTCATTAGACATCTAAACATTGTAGGGGGGCGGCGTGTGAAAGGCTTAATATTGGAGGAAACATAGAAGAGAAGGATAAAAGGCTAAAGAGAGGAATGGTAGAGGGGAAAGAAGAGGAGAAAGACAGAGGGAAGAGAAGAAAGGAGAAAGGACACATAAATACCGCTTCAACTCATGCCAACATTTGGGGACTATAAAGTTATTTTTTGCAATACAACTTATTAACCCATATATCTTGTGCCTTGGATACAGAGTTCAGTACAGCTTGATAACACAGGACTGTATAGACTTAATTTCTGCTATATACAAGAAATTCTAAATATTTAATATTCTATTTTTTATAGCTCTGTTTATTAGAAGGGAAACTGTATCAAAACTTGCTACTTAATTCCTATCTTTCTCTCCTTTGAGCATATTGCCATTAAACACACATAAGTAGGGAGAAGAAAGACGCTTGCCAGTTTGAATACTAAAGTTCACAGAGTGTCCCAGAAGCTTTCTTTAAAATATCTGAAATCTCTATTTTTTAAAATAGGAAAAGAAAGAAAGAGAAATATTTAAGACAGAACTTACTCCAATAACCAGAACTGGATTATCAATTATTAATAGATTGGATAAAAGCCTATTGTAAAATTACTTTATCCTTTAAAAGGTTCATAGCTTAACCTACTTTGCAAAGCATATTATATCACTTTAAAGGTATATTATAAAGGCTGCTCTACCAACCTCATCCTTTATAATTCCCTTTGTTTTTTGTTCTGGCTACTGTTACCCCAGACTGAGAGATAACTGGGGTAAGGCGGCCAGCTAGGACTGACAAGAGAATTCGTATTTCAGTATCTGCACTGACTCACCTCTACATTTGCCTTTTATAATATTTTGAGGCAGACCCATACGGTATAGAAAATTGCACTATATAGTGATCAGTATTATAGCCATTGACTACATTATTAGATTCCCTCCAGAGGCTAAATTATCTTTGACTTTACTCTATAATTGGCAACGCACTTAAAATTGGCACTTAAGTTCTATTTGAACCCCTAACACCTACCTGGGGAGTCAAAGTCTCTTAAATTTTAAATCCTTATAGACTTTAAGGGTACTTATAACAGGGCTACATTATATACCTCTACAGATCTGAAGAAAACATTTCTGTGTCTCCCTGACACGACTGCCAGATACACTAAATTCACCCCTCTAATTTTTTTTTTAATTATTTTTTTTCTTCACACCTGCACTTCACCTTCACCCCCTCCCTGCACTCCCCGCCCTTCTTGTGGGATTCCCCCCCCCTTTTTTTTCCCCCTTAATAAATAAATAAATAATTTACACTTCACTTGATTACTCACAGTTTATGGATAAATACTTTCACCCTCACGGCAAAAACTCACCAGCGGCCATGTCGGTCAGACATAGAGATAAGAAGCATAAATCTCCCCCTGAGGCCCAAATAGAAACACAAGTACCCTCATGTGACTCTTTAAATTTGCAAGAACATATTGATGTACAATCTCTAGTGTCTAAAATCTCGGACGCCCTCACCCCTAAATTTGACTCTTTAAAAAAAGAGCTTAGGCAAGATATCGCCTGCCTAACCTCAGAAGTTAAACAATTTGCAGAAAGATTTACTGAGGTTGAACAAAGAGTCTCGGATCTCGAAGATCTGGTCTCAACTCAGAATGGTAAATTAGAAACTATATCTCTGGCCCTCATTAAAGCACAAAATAGAGTTGAAGACCTTGAGAATCGTTCAAGGCGCAATAATTTAAGGTTAATTGGCCTCCCCGAGGGAAAACAGCCAGAAGATTTTAACAAATTATTCATGCATACTCTCCCATCTTTATTACAGATTCCTGAGAACTATTCTAAAATAATAATAGAACGTGCACATAGGATAGGACCAACTTCCTCTGTCAATACTAACAAGAGGCCAAGACCTATCATAGTCAAATTCTTGAATTATGAAGATAAAATTATGGTTTTACAACAATATCGCAAACATCAACCTTTGATGGTTGAAGGTGTTAAAGTCTTTATCTTTCAGGACTATGCAGCAGAAACAGCTCAGAAAAGAAGGGAACTAGCCCCAATGTGCACGAAATTTATACAACAAGGGCTTTGCGCTACTATTGTGCATCCTGCTAGACTTAGATTAATGATTGACAGTACTATACATTTCTTTGATACTGCTGCTGAAGCAGAAAAGTTCTACTCTATAAATTCTCCCCCTTAAAAGAAACTAACTTCAGGGTCTCTTCAGGTTAGGGTAATAGATGCCATGGCTGGCATTCATATTTTTTTATTTTATTCTTCCCCTTTTTTTTTTTTTTTCTTCTTTTTCTTCCCCCCTTCCCTCACCCTTCCCCCCCCCTTCCCTCTTCTTTCACTTTTCCTTCTTTTTTTTTTTTTTTTTTTTTTTTTTTTTCTCTGCTTATATAAAAAAAAATGGCTGTAGGACACAAAATTAAAATGACCTCATGGAATATTGGAGGTCTCACTTCCCCAATTAAACGGAAGGCAATACTTCTTCAATTAAAGAAAATTAACACCAACATAGCCTTCCTACAGGAAACACATTTAAAATCTGAAGAAATCCTAAAACTTAAATCCTCCTGGGTTAAAGATGTTTTTTTTTCTGCCACGTTAAAAAGAAAGAGCGGGGTCGCGATCCTATTGGGGAAGAAACTCCTCTATGAGGTTATCCAGGTAGATACGGATCAGGAAGGTAGATATTTAATATTAAAAATTAAAATTGCAAAAGTACTATACACACTCTGTAATGTATATGCCCCAAATGTTTTTAACCTCCCATTTTGGGAAACATTGCAAAATAAGCTTCTCTCATTTGCAGAAGGTCACCTACTGCTGGTTGGCGACTTTAATATGGCTCCTCAGTCTCCCCTTGACAGGCTTAGGCAGAATTCTGCCACAGTCAAAACCAAGAGAGACAATTTAGAGTCTAAATTATTCCTCAAACTTTATCGTAATTTAAAACTCTGTGATATCTGGAGGATTCAAAATCCGGATATCAAAGACTTTACGTGTCATTCGAAAGCACATAAATCGCTTTCAAGAATCGATCTTTTCCTGATTGATGAAAGATTCTGCAAGTCGAAAGTAACCGCCAACATTCTACCTATTACCATTTCGGACCATGCCCCGATCACTCTTGAACTTGACTTAATCTCGTCAGGGAACAGGAATTTTGGTTTCTCTTTCCCTCGCTACCTAGCAAATGACTTAAAATTTAAAAATTGGCTTATTTCTAGATTTCAGGAGTATGCAGTCATTAATCAACAACATACTTCCAAACCTGCTTTGTTTTGGGAAACTGCGAAGGCGGTCCTTCATGGGGAAATTTTAGCTTATACTATTTCTAGATCTAGGAAAATGAAAAAAAGGGAGACTGAGACATTAAAGGCTGTTACGAATGCATATAATCGTTATATTTTATCTAAAACACCAGAAAACTGGTCTAGATATACTGCTGCATTGGCGGAGAGAGATTCCCTTTTGCTCTACAAAAGTACCCAAAGAGACCTTAGGCTGAAGGCTAAACTATATCATTATGGCAATAAGACAGGGAAGCTTCTGGCAAACTTAGTAAAGATTGAAAGAGGCTCATCTATAATAAAAACTATAACGTCTGGCAATAAAAGCTCTAACTCCCCGAAGAAATATGCAGAGCATTTGAAGAATACTATGAGCTTTTGTACGCTTCTAAAAACTCTAATATCACACAGAGGGAAAACTTTTGGGATCAAATAACTTTTCCAACTCTGACTCCCGATTCACTGGTAACGTTACAATCTCCCCTTACAGAAGCAGAAATTGCCATAACAATTCAAAATCTCTCCTCTAATAAAGCACCGGGACCTGATGGACTCCCAAATGAATTCTACAAGATATTAGCACCTGAGATAATAAAGCATTTAACTACACTTTTTAACGATATCTATATCTCAGGTAATACTCCAACTAAGGAGTTTACTGCATCCTATACAACTCTTATCTTGAAGCAGGGGAAAGATCCAGAAAAAAAGGAGTCATACAGACCCATCGCACTCCTGAACACAGACTATAAACTTCTTACATCTATTCTATCAAATAGACTCCAACCCTTGCTTTCTTCTATTATACACAGCGACCAGGCAGGATTTCTCCTAAAGCGTAACTCATCTGCTAAGATAAGAGAGGTATTCATGATAATAGAATACTTTAATATGCTGGATGAAGGGGGAGGACATTTCTGATAAAGCAATTATATCCATCAATGCTGAAAAAGCATTTGATTCGGTACACCATGATCATTTGTGCTTCACGTTACAGCAATTTGGCCTGGGAGGCAACTTTCTTCGTTTCTTTAACAATTTATATAGTAATGCATATACAAGAATCTTAGTTAATGGTGATATGACCTCCGATATAAAACTGAGGAGAGGGACCAGGCAGGGGTGTCCTCTCTCCCCTCTCTTGTTCGACTTGGCTATTGAACCACTTGCTATTCAGATTCGCCATCAACTTGAGGGGATTAAAATTAACGAGAAAGAACTGCAAATTGCATTACATGCAGATGATGTACTGCTTTATATTTCTAACACGGCTAGAAATAATCCAAAACTTCTTGCTATCATAGACCAATTCGGCTCCTTTTCTGGATACAAAGTAAATGTTTTAAAATCAGAGCTTTGTTGGCTTAATCATACTAAAGATTCTTGTGCAAGCATCCCATTTACTGTAGTCCAGGATGCATTTAAGTATCTTGGTATATGGATCTCCTCTAACCCTACAGCCTGGTACGATTTAAATGTCCCTCCGGTACTTAAAAAAATCAGAGAAGCCTTTAAAAATTGGCAAAAACTCACTCTCTTTGTCAGGCCGCATTGCACTTTATAAGATGACCCTCCTTCCCAAAATCCTGTATGTACTTCAGAATACATCATTTATCTTAAAATCAAAAGATATATCATCTTTTAATTCAGCGCTTCGATCCTTCCTGTGGCAGAACAAGAAGCCTAGGATCTCTTTATCTAAATTAATGCTTCCTGTGGAGCAGGGAGGACTCTCCCTGCAAGACATCCGTTTGTACAATATAGTCTTCCAGGCTAGGGTAGCAATAGACTGGTTAACTAATGCTAACTATGTAACAACTCTCGACCTTGAAAAAAACATAGCTTATCCACGTTCCTTGGTAGCCTTATTACATTGTGATAAAAACATAATACCGTCCATACTAAAGAAAATTAAGTCCATCTATAATCCAATCCAGATGTGGAAAAAGATATGTTCAATGTTACATATTCAACCTAGAATCTCTCGATATCTACCTCTCTTAAATAATCCACATTTTCAAGCTGGCATACAATCTGCTCTCTTCTCTAAATGGGAATCTTTGGGCCTTCAGAATATCTCCCAACTACTTGATTTTCAAAATAAATGTATTAAAACCTTTGATTCTCTTAAAAAGGATTTCCATCTTCCTAATAAAAAATGTTTCGCTTATTTGCAAGCACGACATTTTGCCCTTAAATTAGTAAGGGATTTTGGTTGGGAATGGTCCTTAGGTATACTCGAGAACTGGATCCTATTAGCTAAGAATGGCTTAATATCAAGTTCATTTATATACCAGAGACTGGCTTCTCTCAAAGGCCCAGAAATACTAGAAAATCTGCAGGTTAAGTGGACAAACACACTATTAGAGGATCTAGGAGAGACCTCTGTAATCACTTTATCAATTCAAGCAATTGCACGTGCCACTCTCTCCGCTACGTGGAGAGAGACACATGTTAAACTATTATTTATGACCTATTTTTCCCCAGAGAAGGGAACTAAATGCCAAAGTCTTACCTTTAATAAATGCCCAAAATGTTCTTATCCCTCGGCTAACCTTATCCATATGTTCTGGTATTGTCCAAAAATAAGGAATTGTTGGTTGAAAACACAATACTGGCTTATTAACTCAGTAAGAATATCTTCACTATCATTCTCTCCTTTAAATACAATTTTCCCACTAGAGGACTTTGGCCTCCCTCGAGATAAACTTAAAATAGTTACTTTGGTAATTCTCGCTGTTCGATATTTAATATTGAAGAAATGGAAATCGCGAGCAACCCCAAGTATATTGGAGGTAAAGAACTGTTTGAAGAAACAGTGTATAATAGAACAAATTGATACCAACCTACCGAATGACCAAGAGGTGAGGAGTTTCTTCTCTAAGTGGTCGGACTTTATTAAAGTATTGCCCATAAATGAAATTGAACATTTAATTTATCCCTTTAGAAATACGGAGTTGGTTCTCCTGGGAATCTGGTAGATCCTTTGCAGTTAATAAATGAACCATTAAGGCCATGACCCTCCTCTTTTTTTTTTTTTTTTTCTCTCCTGCCAGTCTTCTATCTTCCTATTGCCCCCCCCTCCTCTCTTTCCCTTTTTTTTTTTTTTTGTTTTGTTTGTTTTATTAGGGTTTATTTATTTTTAGTTGTTACGGTTCAAGATAATTAATAGATATTAAATTGAAAAAAAAGGAAAAAAGGGGCATCAGGAAGACAAGTTTAATGTGTTATTGATGAGAGCTAAAATCAGGAATGTATTTTATAGATCAGATCAGATTCTGTCATTACAAGAACTGATCTTAATGTTTTTCTTTTCTTGTTTTTTCCTCTCTCATCCCTATATGAAATTATGTTGTAATTAAAATCCTGATGCTTGTTAATAAAAAATAAATTGAAAAAAATCAAAAGCACTAAGGACTATATATCAATAACAGGACAAAGCCTTACACATTTATTTATACAGTACATATAATCAGCAATAGCAAGCAAACCGCTAACAATTGTGCAAACAGATAATAGTGCACAACAATTTAAATAACTCCCATCAGTCTAGGGGCTAGGTGTAAATAACAAGCTTAGCACTATATCATGAAAAGCATAGTTCCAAATCACCAGATTTAATATAAACAATCCAAATGATGACTATTATAGCTGGGTTGCACATTAGCCAGGGATAGTTGTAAACGTATACTGTCCTGAAAAAGTAAAAAGTATACGTCTGTAAACGTCCTTTCGGCTAAGGACCTAACCATAAAACACAACACCATGTGCAGGAGTTCATTGGAGTGAAGCAGCTGGTGTTGTGCACAGACCAACTAATTGCAAACCAACTAATCGATTAATCGATTATGAGATTCGTTGACTATATTCATAATCTATTATCGATTATGACGATTAGATGTTGCAGCTCTAAACAAAAGGCTATCACTAGTAAAATGAGAATGTTGACATGGCACAAAAATTGCTTCAAAAACGTACCGTGATAAATTTATGAACTGGTATTTTTTCTTGACCTTCAGCAATGGTATAGAAGAGCAAATCCTCCAAACTAGGCAAGAGTCCTGGTTTATTCATCCTGTAAAGAATAGAACATTTAGTTTCTGCTCTTGTAAAAACAAAAACATAGCAGCCGTAAAACCATAAAGATATATGGATATCCTGTATGTTATATTGGGTAATGTGATTTCATCACCGTTCAGAAAGATTATTATAAACATTTGTTTTATTTCTAATTCAAGGACAGGGCTCAACAGATTTTTTTTTTCTTTCAAAATTGGTATAACACATTCTACTCAACAATTTAACCCCTTAGTGGCCCTGTACAAACATCTCTTCAGGGCATACAGCTCAAAAATAAAAACCTTATCATTTTTGTAAAGCAGTTATTTACTTGTAGAACCAACAGCATTGGGTATATACATTTATTCAATCACTTCAACAAAGATATACACATCAAGCTGGAAAAAAAAACTGTCAATATGTATTTTTGCTCTCAATTTTTTTCTTTTTGGAGTGCAGGTAGTGAAAAAAAATAAAATCTAATTAGAACTTTAACATAGTCAAGGGTTAAATTCATATTTGCTTCAAAGACAGTTACAACAAGTGCAGCCTTCCCTGAAGCACAACAGGTAAGAACATTCTACAAACAGTGTCCACAGGACTTGCTTCAAAATCCTTCTTTATTTGGGGATAAATTTAGAGTACAAAAAACAGCAGCAATGTTTCGGGTTGTACACCCTTAGTCATGCATGAGGGTGTACAACCTGAAACGTTGCTGCTGTGGACACTATGTTTGTTGGATGTACCTAGGATATAGCAGTGAGCTCCTGTCTGTGCTTGCATTTGCAATGCTCTGGTGATATTGCTGGTATCTACATATTGGATTAAGAACATTCTAGTCAAATCTAAGTCCAATAATTATTAGATAGGCACAAAAGCACTGAGGACAGAACACAGAGTACCTAACAGCAAAATAAAGTATTGAGTATTTGAATAATGATAAGCATTATGATAAAGCATACACAGGAGATCAGATTAAAAAAGGACCCAATAATAAAATGCAACAATCTAGAGTATTTTAGTCTTGCTTTATGTCCCCCTTTGACCTATCAAGACTGTGCTGTTTTGGCGATGTTTGTCGTTTACAGTAAGGAAACACAACACCGAGAAGAATGCAGGCCTATATTGTACAGTAAATATATTTAATATATCCATGGTCAAAAGTAGGCCCCTTTCAGGAAAACAGTTTAAAAAAATAATTTATTCTTACCTGATAAATTATTTTCTTTCTTGGTAGTGAGAGTCCAAGAGATCATATTCTTACATATGAGAATACAACACTTGGCCACCAGGAGGAGGCAAAGACACCCCAAATAGAGCATTCAACTATCCCTCCTACTTCCCCTACCCACCCAGTAGAACGGAGGAGACAGAAAAGTTAAAAAAAAAAAAAGGGGGGGGGTATAGAGGTTCCAACTAGACTGCCGCCACTACAAAAAAAATCATAGCGGTTTTGTGGACTCTCACTACCACGAAAGAAAAGAATATAATAAGGTAAGAATAAATTATATTTTCTTTCTAATGGTAGTAAAATTCCCGGCAATCCTATTATTTCATATGGGAATCTATGTCCAAGCTGTGGAGTCCACAAAGAATGTAGGGTGGAAGTAGAAAAAACATAATTTATGTAAGAACTTACCTGATAAATTCATTTCTTTCATATTAGCAAGAGTCCATGAGCTAGTGACGTATGGGATATACATTCCTACCAGGAGGGGCAAAGTTTCCCAAACCTTAAAATGCCTATAAATACACCCCTCACCACACCCACAATTCAGTTTAACGAATAGCCAAGAAGTGGGGTGATAAGAAAGGAGCGAAAGCATAAAAAAATTAAGAATTGGAATAATTGTGTTTTATACAAAAAATCATAACCACCACAAAAAAGGGTGGGCCTCATGGACTCTTGCTAATATGAAAGAAATTAATTTATCAGGTAAGTTCTTACATAAATTATGTAAGTCCATGAGCTAGTGACGTATGGGATAGCAAATACCCAATATGTGGAACTTCCACGCAAGAGTCACTAGAGAGGGAGGGATAAAATAAAGACAGCCAATTCCGCTGAAAAATTAATCCACTACCCAAAACAAAAAAAGTTTCAATTAGTATAATGAAAAAAACTGAAATTATAAGCAGAAGAATCAAACTGAAACAGCTGCCTGGAGTACCATTCTACCAAAACTGCTTCTAAATAAGAGAAAACATCAAAATGGTAGAACATAGTAAAAGTATGCAAAGAAGACCAAGTCATTGCTTTGCAAATCTGATCAACAGAAGCTTCATTCTTAAAAAGCCCAGGAAGTAGAAACTTAACTAATAGAATGAGCCGTAATCCTCCGAGGCGGGAATCCACCCGACTCCAAATAAGCATGATGAAACAAAAGTTTAAGCAAGATGCCAAATAAATGGCAGAAGCCTTTTGACCTTCCTAAAACCAGAAAAGTTAACAAATAGACTAGAAGTCTATCTGAAATCTGAATAGCTTCAACATAGAATTTCAAAAAACTCTTACCATATCCAAAGAAAGTAAGAATCTCACCAAAGAAGTTTTAGGAAAACAACAATTCCTCCCTAATGTTGTTAGAATTTACAACTTTAGGTATGAATTGAAATGAGGATAGCAAAAACCACCTTATCCTGATGAAAAAAATCAGAAAAAAGAGATTCACAAGAAAGAACAGATAATTCAAAAACTGTTCTAGCTGAAGGGATGTCCAAAAAGAACAATACTTTCCATGAAAGTAATTAATGTCCAGAGCAAGCATATGCTCAAATAAAGAGCCTGAAAAGCCTTCAGAACCAAATTAAGACTCCAAGGAGGAGAAATTGGCTTAATGTCAGGTTTGATACGAATCAAAACCTGAACAAAATGATGAATATCAGGAAGTAACACTGCCTTATCCTGAGGAAAAATCAGAAAAGGATATTCACAAAAAAGAGCAGATAACTCAAAAACTCTTCTAGCAGAAGAAATAACCAAAAGGAACAATACTTTTCCAAGAAAGTAATTTAATGTTCAGAGAATGCATAGGCTCAAACGGAGGAGCCTGTAAAGCCCTCAGCACCATATTGAGACTCCAAAGAGGACAGATTGAATTAATGACAGGCTTGATACGGACCAAAGCCTGTACAAAACAATGAATATCAGGATGATTAGCAATCTTTCTGTGAAAAAAGAACAGAAAGAGTAGAGATTTGTCCTATCAAAGAACTGAAGACAAAACCTTATCCAAACCAACCTGAAAAAATTAAAAAATTCTATGAATTTTAAAAGAATGCCAAGAAAAGTAGGTCTTCCAGACTCGATAATAAATCTTTCTAGAGACAGATTTACGAGCCTGAAACATAGTAATAATCAATGAGTCAGAGAAACCTCTATGACTAAAAATCAAGCGTTCAATCTTCATGATTTGAGATCCTGATGGAAAAAATGGGCCTTGAGAAAGAAGGTCTGGTTTAAATGGAAGTGTCCAAGGTTGGCAACTGGCCATCCAAATGAGATCCGCATACCAAAACCTGAGAGGCCATGCTGGAGCCACCAGCAGAACAAACAAATACTCCATAAGAATTTTGGAAATCACTTTGGAAGAAGAACTAGAGGCGGAAAGAAATAGGCAAATAGATAATTCCAAAGAAATGTCAATGCATACACTACTTCCGCCTGAAGATCCCCGGACCTGAATAGGACCCTGGGAAGTTCTTTATTCAGATGAGATGCCAACAGATCTATTTCTAGAAATGCTGACATCTGATAGTCCCACCCTGATGATTGACATACACCATAGTTGTGATATTGTCTGAAAGACAATAAACGTCTCTTCTTCATAAAGAAACTAACTGAAAAACTCTGAGAATGCACGGAGTTCTAAAATATCAAATGGTAATCTCGCCTCCTGAGATTTCCAAACCCCTTGTGCTGACAGAGATCCTCAGACAGCCTCCCAACCAAAAAGACTCACATCTGTAGAGATCATGGTCCAGGTTGAAAGAAACGAAGAGACCTGTAGAACTAAATGATGGTGATCTTAACCACCAAATCAAGATAGATAAATATTAGGATTCGAAGATTTAAAATGTGAAATCCTAGAATCCCTGTACCATAATTCCGCATAAAAAACTGGAAAGGTTCTTTCTATTGAAAATGAGCAAAGGGAATTGAATCCAATGCTGTGGTCATAAGACCTAAAACTTCTATGCATATATAGCAACTGAAGGAATAATAGAGACCAAAGGTACCGACAGACGGAACCCAATAAAAATTGTCCCTTGTCTGATAGAGACAAAGACAGTGACACAAACTGTCTGGAAACCTAAAAAAGGTGACCCTTGTGTGAGGAATCAAGAGCTTTTGAAAAAAAGATCCTCTAACTATGTCTTGGAAGAACAAAGTGAATCATATGAGATTCCGCATCCTCAGAAAATAATCTGAATGAAAACAAAAAAATGAAAATATGCATTTATTGTATCTAATGAAAACAAATAATGCTATCACTGACCAAAAAAAAGGCAGAATAGTTTGAATAAAAACTCCAAAACCCAGTTCCTAAAAATGGAACTGGAAGAAATACCCCTGAAGATTCCAGGTCTGAGCAGCGCTTGAACCCCACGGGTGATCAGCCATGCTTCAACAGTACCCAAAATATATAGGACCGAAACATACTTAAATAAAGTGTTAGCCTTACTGGAATAGCTGGAATATAATAGAGAAAAAAAGACTTCTCACAGACGGTTAATTCTGAACTTATTCTGTACCCAAAAACAAAGAAATTTGGACCGAATAGAACAAAATAAATTTCAAAAAAGTCTTAACCTGCCCCTTACCAGCCGAGCTGGAATACGGCACGTACATCACAATTTTAGGGAGCTGATTTTGAACTGAAAAATTTCCAATTAAAAACATGTTACTTGGGAAAGAATTCAGGAATTTGTTCCTTAATAAGAACAACCAAACTAATATAAGCTTAAAGTTTTAGTCTTAGAACTCAGAGTAACAGTTAAGAATTGAATCCAATTATAAAATTATTGATTATCTTAGAACAAAAGAAATATGGATTTTTAGAAATAACAAAATTCTTCTAGCTAAAACAGCTAAAGACATAGATTAAACCTCATTTGCGAAAATATTCAATAAAATGAAGACACAAATTAAATTATTAGCATGATAGTCCAGTTAAAGGACCAGTCAATATACTGGACTTGCATAATCAATAAATGCAAAACAACAAGACAAATGCAACAGCACCTAGTCTAGTAAATTTTGTCCCTTTAACAATGCTAAAATAAATCATAATCTGATACTTGATCTTAAAGTAAACAGAAAAAATGAAGCAATTGCAACATCATCCAAATAAATCACAGGTCCAAGAAAAAGTACCTGAAACTAAATAATTTTCCATAAATAAGATACAACCATCTAAAGGAAAATAAATACTATTTTGCTATAGAAACAATAGCATAATTAGTAGGAGTATAGATAGCCCCAATAAATTGGAGAACCCTCAAAATTGAATTTAACTGCCGGCAAAGAATATAGTTTAAAACCTTTGAAAAAGGAATAAAAGAAAATTCTCAGCCTATTCCATTCCATAGTATGAGGAACTGGGAAAAAAAAACCTCTGAAAACACAGAAGAATAAATAAGCAGAAATAAAATGTTAGCTAGTCTTGAAAAGGAACTAGTTACATTAATATCCAAAATAATCAACACCTTTTCAACAAAAAACAAATGTACTTAATAAAAAAAAATTAGATTTGTTAGTGTCAATATCTGATGAAGAAAATTCTGAATGAGAAAAAAACATCAGAGAAGGATAAATTAGTATGTTGTTGGTCATTTGAAACTTCAATAATTAAAAAAGAAGTTTGAAAAAGACCTAAAAATGTTATTAGAAGGCACAATGTCAGACAAAGCCTTTAAAATAGAATCAGAAATATATTCTTATAAATCTTCTAAGTATTTCTTGTACATAAGATGTAAAAAGAATAGCAATATATAAAGCATAAATACTAATGGATTCTGCATATGAAAGTTTAACATGAAACTTATAAGAAACCATAGCTAAAGATAAGCATTCATAACATTGAAAATAAATGAACTTAGCTTTGGTAGGACTGAACTCAGTCAACGGAATCCCTTACTGTGTTTTGAAACAGGAACAGTGAAATCTTGCAATATGTAATAGAAAAAAACAAAATTTAAAGCAAAATTATCAAATTCCTTAAATGACAGTTTCAGGAATGGGAAAGAATGCAAAATAATAAGCTTCTAGAAACCAGAAGCAATAAAAAAACATAATTTATGCTTACCTGATAAATTTATTTCTCTTGTAGTGTGTTCAGTCCACGGATCATCCATTACTTATGGGATATATTCTCCTTCCCAACAGGAAGTTGCAAGAGGATCACCCAAGCAGAGCTGCTATATAGCTCCTCCCCTCACATGTCATATCCATTCATTCGACCGAAACAAGACAAGAAAGGAGAAACTATAGGGTGCAGTGGTGGAGTTATAATTTAAAATTTAGAACCTGCCTCAAAAAGACAGGGCGGGCCGTGGACTGAACACACTACAAGAGAAATAAATTTATCAGGTAAGCATAAATTATGTTTTCTCTTGTTAAGTGTGTTTAGTCCACGGGTCATCCATTACTTATGGGATACCAATACCAAAGCTAAAGTACACGGATGAAGGGAGGGACAAGGCAGGAACATTAAACAGAAGGAACCACTGCCTGTAGAACCTTTCTCCCAAAAACAGCCTCCGAAGAAGCAAAAGTGTCAAATTTGTAAAATTTGGAAAAAGTATGAAGTGAAGACCAAGTTGCAGCCTTGCAAATCTGTTCAACAGAGGCCTCATTTTTAAAGGCCCAAGTGGAAGCCACAGCTCTAGTGGAATGAGCTGTAATTCTTTCAGGAGGCTGCTGTCCAGCAGTCTCATAGGCTAAACGTATTATGCTACAAAGCCAAAAAGAGAGAGAGGTAGCCGAAGCCTTTTGACCTCTCCTCTGTCCAGAGTAAACGACAAACAGGGAAGAAGTTTGTCGAAAATCTTTAGTTGCCTGTAAGTAGAACTTCAGGGCATGGACCACGTCTAGATTATGCAGAAGACGTTCCTTCTTTGAAGAAGGATTAGGACACAATGATGGAACAACAATCTCTTGATTGATATTCCTGTTAGAAACAACCTTAGGCAAAAACCCAGGTTTAGTACGCAGGACTACCTTGTCTGAATGAAAGATCAGATAAGGAGAATCACAATGTAAGGCAGATAACTCCGAGACTCTTCGAGCCGAGGAAATAGCCATCAAAAACAGAACTTTCCAAGATAAAAGCTTAATATCAATGGAATGAAGGGGTTCAAACGGAACACCCTGAAGAACATTAAGAACCAAGTTTAAGCTCCACGGAGGAGCAACAGCCTTAAACACAGGCTTAATCCTAGCCAAAGCCTGACAAAAAGCCTGGACGTCTGGATTCCCTGCCAGACGCTTGTGTAAAAGAATAGACAGAGCAGAAATCTGTCCCTTTAGTGAACTAGCGGATAAGCCCTTTTCTAAACCCTCTTGTAGAAAAGCCAATATCCTAGGAATCCTAACCTTACTCCATGAGTAACTCTTGGATTCACACCAATATAAATATTTACGCCATATCTTATGGTAAATTTTTCTGGTAACAGGTTTCCGAGCCTGTATCAATTTATCAATAACCGAATCCGAAAACCCACGCTTTGATAGAATCAAGCGTTCAATCTCCAAGCAGTCAGCCTCAGAGAAATTAGGTTTGGATGGTTGAAAGGACCCTGAATTAGAAGGTCCTGCCTCAGAGGTAGAGACCATGGTGGACAGGACGACATGTCCACTAGGTCTACATACCAGGTCCTGCGTGGCCACGCAGGCGCTATCAGAATCACCGATGCTCTCTCCTGTTTGATCCTGGCAATCAGTCGAGGTAGCAACGGAAAAGGTGGAAACACATAAGCTATGTTGAAAACCCAAGGGGCTGCAAGTGCATCTACCAGCACCGCTCCTGGGTCCCTGGACCTGGATCCGTAACGAGGAAGCTTGGCGTTCTGGCGAGATGCCATAAGATCCAGATCCGGTTTGCCCCAACGACGAATCAGTTGAGCAAATACCTCCGGGTGTAGTTCCCACTCCCCCGGATGAAAAGTCTGGCGACTTAGAAAATCCGCTTCCCAGTTCTCCACACCTGGGATGTAGATCGCTGACAGGTGGCAAGAGTGTGACTCTGCCTAGCGAATTATCTTTGAGACTTCTAACATCGCTAGGGAACTCCTGGTTCCCCCTTGATGATTGATGTAAGCCACAGTCGTGATGTTGTCCGACTGAAACCTGATGAACCTCAGTGTTGCTAACTGAGGCCAAGCTAGAAGAGCATTGAATATTGCTCTTAATTCTAGAATGTTGATTGGTAGGAGTTTCTCCTCCTGAGTCCACGATCCCTGAGCCTTCAGGGAGTTCCAGACTGCTCCCCAGCCTAGAAGGCTGGCATCTGTTGTTACAATCGTCCAATCTGGTCTGCGAAAGGTCATTCCTTTAGACAGATGAACCCGTGACAACCACCAGAGAAGAGAATCTCTGGTCTCCTGGTCCAGATTTAGCAAAGGGGACAGATCTGAGTAATCCCCGTTCCACTGACTTAGCATGCATAGTTGCAGCGGTCTGAGATGCAGGCGCGCAAATGGCACTATGTCCATTGCCGCGACCATCAAGCCGATTACTTCCATACACTGAGCTACTGATGGGCTTGGAATGGAGTGAAGGGCACGGCAAGCATTGAGAATCTTTGATAACCTGGACTCCGTCAGGTAAATCTTCATCTCTACAGAATCTATAAGAGTCCCTAGAAAAGGAACCCTTGTGAGCGGTAACAGAGAACTCTTTTCCACGTTCACTTTCCACCCATGCGACCTCAGAAATGCTAGAACTATCTCTGTATGAGACTTTGCATTTTGAAAACTTGACGCTTGAATCAGAATGTCGTCTAGGTACGGAGCCACCGCTATGCCTCGTGGTCTTAGTACCGCCAGAAGTGAGCCCAGAACCTTTGTAAAAATTCTCGGGCCGTAGCTAACCCGAAGGGAAGAGCTACAAACTGGTAATGCCTGTCTAGAAAGGCAAATCTTAGGTACCGATAATGATCTTTGTGAATCGGTATGTGAAGGTAGGCATCCTTTAAGTCCACTGTGGTCATATATTGACCCTCTTGGATCATGGGCAGGATGGTCCGAATGGTTTCCATCTTGAACGATGGAACCCTTAGGAATTTGTTTAAGATTTTTAAGTCTAAGATTGGTCTGAAGGTTCCCTCTTTTTTGAGAACCACAAATAGATTTGAGTAAAACCCTTGTCCTCGTTCCGTTCGCGGAACTGGGTGGATCACTCCCATCACTAAGAGGTCTTGTACACATTGTAGAAATGCCTCTTTCTTTACTAGGTTTGTTGATAACCTTGACAGATGAAACCTCCCTTGTGGAGAAGAAGTTTTGAAATCCAGAAGGTATCCCTGAGATATAATCTCCAACGTCCAGGGATCCTGTACATCTCTTGCCCAGGCCTGGGCGAAGAGAGAAACTCTGCCCCCCACTAGATCCGTCTCCGGAGAGGGGACCCTGTCTTCATGCTGTCTTAGGGGCGGAAGTAGGCTTTCTGGCCTGCTTGCCCTTGTTCCATGACTGGTTGCCTTTCCAACCCTGTCTGTAACGAGCAGTAGTTCCTTCCTGTTTTGGTGCAGAGGAAGTTGATGCTGCTCCTGCCTTGAAGTTACGAAAGGCACGAAAATTAGACTGTTTGGCCTTTGATTTGGCCCTGTCCTGAGGAAGGGTGTGGCCCTTACCTCCCGTAATGTCAGCAATAATTTCCTTCAAGCCGGGCCCGAATAAGGTCTGCCCTTTGAAAGGAATGTTAAGTAGTTTAGACTTAGAAGTTACATCTGCTGACCAGGATTTAAGCCATAGCGCCCTGCGCGCCTGTATGGCGAATCCGGAATTTTTAGCCGTAAGTTTGGTTAAATGCACTACAGCATCCGAAACAAACGCATTAGCCAGTTTAAGCGTTCTAACTTTGCTCAAAGTCTCATCCAATGGTGCTGTGCGAATCGCCTCTTCCAGAGACTCAAACCAGAATGCCGCTGCAGTCGTGACAGGCGCAATGCATGCAAGAGGCTGCAATAGTAAACCTTGTTGAACAAACATTTTCTTAAGGTAACCCTCTAATTTTTTATCCATTGGATCTGAGACAGCACAGCTATCCTCCACCGGGATAGTGGTACGCTTGGCTAAAGTAGAAACTGCTCCCTCCACCTTAGGGACCGTCTGCCATAAGTCTCGTGTGGTGGCGTCTATAGGGAACATTTTTCTAAATATCGGAGGAGGGGAAAAGGGCACACCGGGTCTATCCCACTCCTTACTAATAATTTCTGTAAGCCTTTTTGGTATAGGAAAAACGTCAGTACACACCGGTACCGCATAGTATCTATCCAACCTACATAATTTCTCTGGGATTGCCATCGTGTCGCAATCATTCAGAGCCGCTAACTTAAATTTAAAATTTGAAATTTCTGAATCCGGTCTCCCCGGATCAGAACCGTCACCGACAGAATGAAGCTCACCGTCCTCATGTTCTGCAAATTGTGACGCATTATCGGACATGGCTCTCGTGTCATCAGCGCGCTCTGTCCTTAACCCAGAGCTATCGCACATGCCTCTTAATTCGGGCATATTGTATAATACTTCTTTCATAACATTAGCCATATCATGTAAAGTGATTTGTAAGGGCCTTGATGTACTTGGCGCCTCAATCTTACGCACCTCCCGAGCGGGAGACGCAGGTACTGACACGTGAGGAGAGTTAGACGGCATAACTTCCCCCTCTAAGAGCAAGTTTTCTCTGTGAAAAAAATCACAAAAAGACAAAGGCGCCTCCTAGTGTAATACAGTTGGTGAAAGAGATTTGATAGGTAATCAAAAAGGTACTCACAAGTGGAGCAGCACCCAATTGTGCTAAATCAAACAGACTGGGATCTCACAGTGTCCCAGCTCACTGACACTGCAAGGAAACTGGTTTCTCCAATGTCTTGCCGGACTGACAGAGCTCAGACTCTCACAAAGAGGTTTACATAAAACCAAATTTTATTAATAAAATAAAAATCTCAGTGTCTCATGACACTAGATATTAAAAGAACAAGCAACGCGTTTCTCAGACTGCTGTCTGTTTCATCAGGCTTCTCTCTTAGCCTATTTACATAATAATCATATAAGGTCCTGTGCGCCCCCTAGTAGTAACACACCCTTAGTGTTACTGATTGTTTCTTTTAACTTCCCCCTCGTTGTCTGGTAATAATTTCTTTATCGGTACAGATTGACTTTTATTCAAAGTAATATCAATACAATTGGTACACATATTTCTATTGGGCTCCACATCGGCTTTTGAACATAATGAACAAGCAGATTCCTCTGTATCAGACATGTTTAAACAGACTAGCAATGAAGCTAACAAGCTTGGAAATCACTTTCAATAAGTTTACAAGCAATATAAAAAACGCTGCAGCGCTTTTAAAAACACAGTTGAATAACAAAGAAAACTAATTCAGTTATAGTGAACAATTCTTAACGAGAAATGTATTAATTAGCAGAGGATTGCACCCATTAGCAAAAGGATGATTAACCCCTCAATACCCAAAAACGGATATCAAATTAAGATTTAACACTTTTATCACAGTCAAACACACTGTCACAGATCTGCTGTGACTGATTACCTCCCTCAAAAACGAATTTTGAAGACCCCTGAGCTCTCTAGAGACGTCCTGGATCAAGGAGGAAGAAACAGGAAGAATGTGCTAGAATTTTAACTGCGCAACAAGGCGCTAAAACAAGGTCCCTCCCACTCATATTACAACAGTGGGAGACCTGATATAACGGTTTCTATGCAGAAAATACGTTAGCCATGTGGAAAAAAATCATGCCCAAAAAGATTTATCACCAAGTACCTCACAAAACGAATAACATGCCAGTAAACTTTTTTAAAAACAACATTTTGAATGTCATGCAAAGTTATCACTAAGCCTGCTACCAGTCGCTTCCACTGCAGATAAGGCTTAAACATTATTTCAGTATTAACAGTATTTTCTCAGTCAAATTCTAGTCCCTAGAAAATAACTCAACTGCGCATACATTTATCAGCCTGATACCAGTCGCTACTACTGCATTTAAGGCTGTACTTACATCATATGGGTAACAGCAGTATTTTCTTAGTCAATTCCATTCCCAGAAAATAATGTACTGCACATACCTCATTTGCGGGGGACCCCGCATGCTATTCCCCTCTTTCTGAAGTTACCCTACTCCTCAGAATGTCGAGAACAGCCAGCGGATCTTAGTTACGTCTGCTAAGATCATAGAAAAACGCAGGCAGATTCTTCTCCAAATACTGCCTGAGATACAAAAAACGGCACACTCCGGTGTCATTTTAAAATAACAAACTTTTGATTGAAGAATAATTAAGTAAAAACTCCAACTCCTCTCGCGACCTCCTTCTTTGTTGAGGGTTGCAAGAGAATGACTGTATATGACATGTGAGGGGAGGAGCTATATAGCAGCTCTGCTTGGGTGATCCTCTTGCAACTTCCTGTTGGGAAGGAGAATATATCCCATAAGTAATGGATGACCCGTGGACTGAACACACTTAACAAGAGAAAGTGAGGTTTAAATAATGTGAAGAAAAAAAGTAGAACAAAAAAGATGCCCACATTTTTTGGCGCCAAATACGACGCCCACATTATTGGCGCCAAATACAACGCCCATATATTTGGCGCCAAATATGACGCCACATCCTCTGATGCCGAAACCGACGCCCACATTTTTTGGCGCACAAAATGTCTGAATACGCATGCGTCAAAAAATGACGTTAACAGAATACAACTTCCGGCGTCAACTACGGCGCCGGAAATGACAAATTTTTGCGCCAAAAAAGTCTGCGCCAAAAATGACGCAATAAAAAGAAACATTTTCTGCCCCCGCGAGCCTAACCGCACGCAGGAAAAAATGGTCAAATGAAAATTTTTAAGGTAAAGAAAAAATAATTTGAAATGCATTATCCCAAATAATGAAACTGACAGTCTGAATTTTAAAGGAATACTGATTATCCTGAATCAAGGCAAATATAAGTTTATAGACATATATTTAGAACTTTACATATAAAGTGCCCAACCATAGCTTTGAGTGTCATAAATAGAAATAAGAATTACTTACCCCAAGACACTCATCTATATATAGTAGATAGCCAAACCAGTACTGAAACGAGAATCAGTAGAGGGAATGGTATATAAGAGTATATCGTCGATCTGAAAAAGGAGGTAAGAGATGAATCTCTACGACCGATAACAGAGAACCTATGAAATAGATCCCGTAGAAGGAGACCATGGTATTCAAATAGGCAATACTCTCTTCACATCCCTCTGACATTCACTGCACTCTGAGAGGAAAACCGGGCTCCAGCCTGCTGCAAAGCGCATATCAACGAAGAATCTAGCACAAACTTACTTCACCACCTCCACGGGAGGCAAAGTTTGTAAAACTGAATTGTGGGTGTGGTGAGGGGTGTATTTATAGGCATTTTAAGGTTTGGGAAACTTTGCCCCTCCTGGTAGGAATGTATATCCCATACGTCACTAGCTCATGGACTCTTGCTAATTACATGAAAGAAAAGGCGATGCAGTCCCTAGTTACTGGACACTACCGCTTGAAGAACCTTTCTCCCAAACAATGCCCCAGTAGAGGCAAAAACATAAAATTTATCATCTTTTGCAAAAGTATGTAGAGAAGATCAGGTAGCAGCCTAACAGATCTGTTCAACCGAAGCCTCATCCTTGAAGGCCCAAGACGTTGACACCGAACGTGTGGATTAAGCAGTATTAAGAAGCGGAGGCTGCTGTCAACGCCTTTGAGTCAGCCATACGAATCAGACTACTCAATCCGAAGGATAAAGAAACAGTAGTGGCCTTTTGACCCTTGCGCTTACTAGAAAAAAGTACAAACAAGTACGTGATTGACAAAAATATTTAGTAGCATGCAGATAGAATTATAATGCTCTAGCCAAATCCAGATTTGGGCACAAAGACGAAACCACAATTTTCTGATTTATGTCGAAATCACCTTTGGTAAAAGACCCAATTTTGTCCGAAGAACAGCCTTATCCTGGTGAAACACTAGATAAGGGGATCACACTGAAGAGCAGACAATTCTGAAACTCTTCGTGCAGAAGGTATTGCCAACAAAAAAAAAAACACTTTCCAATATAGTAATTTAATATAAACTGCATGCATAAGCTCAAAGGGAGCATTTTATTATTATTATTATTATTATTATTATTATTATTATTATTATTAGGTATTTGTAGAGCGCCAACAGATTCCGCAGTGCTGTAAACATAGTCGGTGTACAGGATAGCTTTGTAGGGGTCAAGTGGGTAGAGGGCCCTGCCGAGAGTTTCACTGTTGTAGTCGGCTCTTATGAAGCGATCTGTAAACGGCTGGGCCCATAGGCTTACAATCTAAGGGGTTCAAGGGGAAAGCAATGGCGTTAGGAAAGGTTAGTGTTGGTTGTATGCATCCCTGAATAGTAGAATTTTTAGGGAGTGCTTGAAGTTGTTAAAACTAGGGGAAAGTCTTATGGAGCGAGGCAGGGAATTCCACAAGATGGGGGCCAGTCTGGAGAAGTCCTGTAAACGGGAATGTGAGGAAGTAACAAGAGAGGAGGAGATCCTGAGCTGATCGAAGGGGACGGGAGGGAGAGTATCTAGAGACAAGTTCTGAGATGTAGGGGGGAGCAGTGCAGTTGAGAGCTTTATATGTCAGGGTGAGCATTTTATGTTTAATCCTAGAGGCAAGAGGAAGCCAGTGAAGGGATTGGCAGAGAGGTGCAGCAGATGAAGAGCGACGAGTAAAAAAGATGAGCCTGGCAGAGGCATTCATAATGGATTGTAAAGGAGCTATGCGGCAGCTAGGTAGACCAGAGAGGACGGTATTGCAGTAGTCGAGGCGGGAAAGGATGAGAGAGTAGATTAAAATCTTGGTTGTATCTTGTGTAAGGAAATGTCTAATTTTAGCAATGTTTTTAAGGTGGAAGCGGCAGGCTTTAGCCAAGAACTGGATGCGAGGAATGAAGGAAAGATCTGAGTCAAGTGTGACCCCAAGACATCGGGCGAGCGGGGTAGGGGTAATGATGGAATTATCAACAGTTATAGAAATTTGGGGGATGGAGACATTGGAAGAAGGGGGAAAAATAAGGAGTTCAGTTTTGGAGAGATTTAGCTTAAGGTAGTGAGAGGACATCCAAGATGAGATGTGAGAAAGACAGTTAGTGACACGGGTTAGTAAGGAAGGAGGTAGGTCTGGTGCAGAGAGGTAGATTTGGGTGTCATTGGCATACAAATGGTATTGAAACCCATGGGACTTTATTAAGGAACCTAGTGATGACGTATAGATTGAGAAGAGAAGGGGACCAAGGACAGAGCCTTGAGGTACCCCAACAGAAAGTGGTAACGGGCAGAGGATGCTCCGGAGAAGGCTACACTAAATGTACGGTTAGTCAGATAGGAAGAGAACCACGAGAGAGCTGTGTCACAGATGCCGAAGGATTGGAGGGTTTGGAGCAAGAGAGGGTGGTCAACAGTGTCAAAGGCTGCAGACAGGTCAAGGAGGATAAGCAGAGAGAAGTGGCCTTTGGATTTTGCTGTAAGTAGGTCATTGGTAACCTTGACAATTGCTGTCTCTGTAGAGTGATGGGAACGAAATCCAGATTGCAGTGGGTCAAGAAGAGAGTTTAGTGTAAGGAAATGGGATAGACGTGCGTAAACTACCTTTCGAGGAGCTTTGAGGCAAGAGGGAGTAGGGAAATAGGGCGGTAATTGGAAGGGGAGGTTGGATCAAGGGTAGGTTTTTTGCGGATAGGTGTGACCAGTGCATGTTTTAGAGATGAGGGAAATATACCAGTGCTGAGGGAGAGGTTGAAAATGTGTGTGAGTATGGGGGTGAGGGTAGAAGAGAGGGAGGGGAGTAGCTGTGAGGGGATGGGGTCGAGGGGACAGGTAGTGAGGTGGGAGGACAGTATGAGAGCAGAAACTTCATCATTAACAGGAGCAAAAGAGCTGCATTTTTGGATATTTGGGTTTTGGGTGATTGTGAGCTTTTGAGGGGGTTGGAGATTGGAAGTATGTTGAGAGCTGATTTCACTTCTGATGGAGTCAATTTTGTTGTTGAAGTGGCTTGCAAAATCTTGAGCTGAGAGAAAGGTTGTGTTAGGAGGTGGGGGTGGGCGGAGAAGAGTGTTGAACGGTTGAACAGACGTTTAGGGTTAGAGGAAAGAGTAGAGATGAGATTAGAAAAATATTGTTGCTTATAAAGATTAAGGGCAGAATAGTAGGAGTTCAGGATGAACTTGTAGTGAAGAAAGTCAGCTGAACTCCGAGATTTCCTCCAATGTCACTCAGCAGTACAGGAGCATCTGCCAGGTATCGTGTCAGAGGAGTATGCCACGGCATGCTGTAAAACTTAGAGTACAAGGTTAAGACTCCAAGGAGGAGCAATAGGTTTGAAAACAAGTCTAATTCTAACCATGGCAAGAACAAAGGATTGAATATCTGGCAACCGTGACAACCTTCTATGTAACAAAATTGAAAGAGCAGAAATCTGGCCATTAAGGGAACTAGCCAAAATACCTTTTTCAAGGCCCTCTTGCAAAAATTGAAGAATTACGCGGAATTCTCACTCTGTGCCGGGAAAATCCAAGTTCTTCACACCAAGACAAATACACCTTCCACAACTTGTGGTTTATACGTCTGGTGACAGGCATACGTGCCTGAATTAGCTCTCTGCTTGGAAATTGAACTAATGATTTTGGCTCAGTCAGTCTCAGAAAATCTAGATTTAGATAAAGGAAAGGACCTTGAGCGAGAAGGTACGGGCTTTAAGGAAGACACCATGGAGGAGCAGAGGACGACCTTATAAGATCTGCATACCAAGTCCTGTGTGGCCGTGCAGGGGCTATGAGAATCGCAGGTACCCCACCCTGCTTGAATTGTGCTATCACACGTTGAAGAAGTACAAGCGGAGTGAACAGATAAAAAAGTTGATAAGTCCAAGGTACTGCCAATGCGTCTCAACTCCGCCTTAGGATCCCTTGACCTCGATCCGTATCTCGGAAGTTTGTAATTGAGACGTGATGCCATGAGGTCTATTTCTGGAGATCCCCACCGACGTGTGATCTTGTTGACCTCCCAGTTTTCTTCTCCCAGGATGTGGATAGCTGATATCAGACATTGATGTCTCTCTGCCCAGTCTAGTATGTGAACAACTTCCTTCATTGCTAACAAACCGCGTGTTCCCCCTTGATAATTGAAATATGCCACCGTAGTGATGTTGTCTGATTGCAATCGAATAGAATGATTGGAACACAACTGGGGCCATGTTAAGGTATTGAAGATGGCTCTGAGCTACAGTATCTTAATGGGGAGTGATGCCTCCCTTGTTGATCATACTCCCTGAGCTCTCCACGCCCCATACTGCCTCCAAACTGGATAGACTCACGTCTGTGGTGACAATATCCCAGGAAGGGCACAGAAAACTCATACCCCAAAGTATGTGTTCTGGTGACATCCACCAAGAGACAGAGCTCCTGGTAACCGGATCCAAGTCTATCACTTCAGACAGATTTGAGTGATCCCCGTTTCATTGTCTAAGCATGTATAGTTGTAGAGGTTGCAAATGAAAGTGAGCAAATGGTATTGCTTCTGAGGCAGCTAGCATGAGGCCTACTACCTCCATACATTGTGCTACAGAAGGGAAAAGTAGACTGAAGATCTCGAAAAGCTAACTGATGCTTTTCCTTGCGTTGATCTGTTAGGAAAATCTTCATAACAATCGAGTTTATAATGATGCCTAGAAAACTGACTCTCATACGAGGAACAAGAGAGCTCTTTTCTAGAGTTACCTTCCAACCATGAGTCTGAAGGTATTAAAGTAACTTTTCTGTGTGAGAGGTCGCTAATTGTAAAGATGGAGTTTGAACCAATATGTTGTCCAAGTATGGGGCTAATGCAATGCCCTGTAGTCTGACTACAGAACGTTTACCCCTATGTTGCAACAACTTCCTCAGAAAAGTTTCCATTTTTTCATCCATAGGCTTTCTGAAAGAACTATCCTCCAGAGGGATAGTATTATGCTTAGCCAGCATGGAGATAGCGCCATCCACCTTCGGGATGGAGCCCCACAAATCTAATTGAGAGTCAGGGACCGGGATTCATTTTTTAAAAGTAGACAAGGGGGAAAAAGAAGTTCCTATTCTTTCCCATTCGTTACTTATATTGTTTGCCATCTTAGCTGGCACAGGAAAAGTCAGAGGGACCTTCCTATCTTTGTAAACCCTGTCTAATTTAGGGATCTTAGGCCCCTCAGGGAGTGTAGCCTCTGGAACCTCTAGAGTAGACAGAACCTCCTTTAATAAAAAACGCAGATGCTCAATTTTAAATCTAAAGGTAGGGTTCCTCCGCTGAAGGAGGTTTAGTAACTGAAGTCTCTGACTCAGAATGTTTACTCTCTGAAGCTACAGAGGTTAACTCATCCTCGGATAGCCGAGATATAGTAGCTAAATCCAACAAATATTTAGATGACTCTAGGTCAGAACTATGTTTAACCTTTCTCTTGCGTTTGTTAGAGCGAGGTTAGGCACTCAGGGCTGCAAATACCGCCGATTGTAACTGCGCAGTAAATTCAGCTGGAAAAAAGCCATCTCCAGATGGAGGATTAGTTGAGCCGCAGGGAATTGCATGTGGATCGGGTAATGTAGAAAGGGTAGTAATTTCTTGGGAACCAGCCTAAGAAGTAGACGGCTCAGAAGGGCTAATAGCGCTATGAGTATTAGCAGGCGTGTCTCCCATCTTAGAAATTAGAACATTGTTTAGGCAAATGGAACAAAACTGAGCAGGCTGGCAAACCACAGCCTCCTCATAATATAAACAGGAAATATTATTCAGTACAGAAGGAGCGGAACCTTCTAATGTAGTATCAGAGTCCTCCATAGCTTTATATATACCCACAGAAGGACAATCAAAAAGGCACCTTAATACTCTCAAAGGCTGGCGCACTCACCACTTCCTAGCCCCAGACAGCGAACAATGAAAATGCTCTCCTCAGGAGTGATGTCTGCAGAAGGATCTTAGGAAATGAAAGATCGCACCTGGTCACGTGGTACGTAAGACAGGACTTTCGCTGTTATAAAAAAGGGCGCCAAGCTATTATGAGCTGCACCACACTTAAAAGCGAAAGTGAAACCTGTTTGTTCTAAGCCAAAAACACGCAGCCTATGAGCCTAAAAAAAACCAAACAAAAAAAACAACTCATATTAAGCAGATATAAATCCCCAAACTGTTCAAATAAATCTCCCTGCAGGAGATATTAACCCTTGAGCCTATCGAGGTATAAAGGAACCACACTGTGACCCTGTATATAAAGGAAAAAAAAAAAAAAAAACGGTCTTACCCTCCAGGATCCATGCTGTGGAACAGACACAGCCTCTCAAGTGTGACAGTCTTGCAGCAGCGCTTCTAATATTTCCGATGGGACTCAAAATTATTGTGGTATAACGCACCACCGGAATCAGTCGATACACAAAATTTCTTCCAACAGCATTTTTATCAGTTTGCGGCCTAGCACAAACCTAATTATGGCTTAATGGAAACAAGTTCAATGATGAACATAAAGCACATACACACTGGATTGTGAGAGTCAGGTATCCCAAACTGATTAACCAGAATTCTTTTTGAGCCGTGTGATGCAATGTTAGTCAATAGAGCCATAAAGGCAAAAAGCTTGCTTACCACCGCCTTCCCCTGAGCTGGCCGGTCCTAAGGTGATATTGGGCGACTGGGTCTGGAATGTCCTTCTCTGTGAGCCCACGTGTGCCCGTTGCATACAGGCTTCTTCCGTTCAACATGCACCTCCGTATGCATAATCTTTCCTCCACCCTCTTTCAGCCGTCACGGGGGCGTGGTTACAGAAGCGGCCAAACAGATGACAATGATGATGTCAGTGGGTCCTCTGGAACTTGGCTGGTCCGATATATTGACTGTAGACCCGGTAACAGGGTTGCAATTTCAAGCACTAGTGGGTCCAAATATACAAATGCAAAAATGTTTGGAGCACCAACTCGGAAATTGCGATAAAAAGTACATTATTCAAAAATGATAAACAATAAAATTTGCACAATAACAGCACAAAATGGTATGTGATACCGGAAGAGTCAGCAGTACACAGCTGACGCGTTTCGGCTGATAGCCATACTCAATAGCAGTACTCAAAAGCAGCTTTTGAGTACGGCTATCAGCCGAAACGCTTCAGCTGTTTACTGCTGACTCCTCCGGTATCACATACCATTTTGTGCAAATTGTATTATTTATTGTTTTTAAATAAAGGACTTTTTATTGCAATTTCCGAGTTGGTGCTCCTATCCTTTTTGCACTTGTATTAATGGAAACAACCCCAAGTCAGTTAGATTCCTATCATTTTATGAAACCATTTCACTACAGAAGGTGTTGACAATTCTATCTCAGACAAATGTTTATAAGTAGATATATGAAGGATAAATGAATAAATTTAGAACACAGAAGTAAAAATTAAAGAAGCTTTAGTTCCTTGATTTGTCGAGCTCTGCATTACAAAATTTGGAAAGTATAGAGCTTTACTGAAAAGCTACCCCGGGTGAAGAAATGAAATAGTAGAGAATCTAGACAAGTGAGTTTTGACAGTAAATTTCTTTCTTCCTGTTTTATGGTTTTGTTTTTCTTCCCAAAATGTCGGTATATATATTTTTTTTTTTTTGGAAAATTGTATAAACATAATTTTATCTAATGGCAAATACTTTTGCAGATAAACAAATTTATTGCCAAAAAAAAACCAAAACACTTTTACAGTATCTATGGATACAGAGCTCTGTTTATGAGTCACATAAAAAGAATGTGCATAACTACAGTACAGACATAAATTTAGAGAGGGGGGGGGGGGAAGCATTTTTGCAGAATTCTTCCATATTATGCATACAGAAAGAAAAGAAGCTTTCTACCAGGAACAAACAACAGCTCAGTAGCTTGATCTATGGCAAGTTACAACCCGGGAGCAGCCTCTTTTAGCCCAATTGTGCTTTTCACAGTGGAGAACTTTCCTGAAGTATTTAAGTCTGATCCTGCCTAAAAAGGCCAGTCCAGCCACGAAATACCAGGCAATTCTCCTATGAACAAGGCAACCCCAGATGATCATTTCAACCTTTCACATTATGTGTTAGCATACTGCTCCTAGATCAAAAAAGCCAGATTAAATTAAGCCAGAGATATGGGCATGGGAAATATAAAATCACAACTAATATACCTTTGGCAGTGTAATAAGCAACAAAACCATCATAACGACCATCCAAAAGAGGGAATAATTATTTTGTGATTTAGATAAAGCATACAATTTAAACTTCTATTATCAAATCTACTTTATTCTTTTGGTATCCTTTGTTGAAGGAAAAGCAATGCACTACTGGGAGCTAGCTGAACAAATTAGGTACGCCAATGACAAGACATATGTGCAGCCACCAATCAGCAGCTAGCTCCCAGTAGTGCTTTGCTGCTCCTGAGCCTACCTAGGTATTCTTTGCAACAAAGGTTAGCAAAAGAACAAAGCAAATTAGATATTAGAAGCAAATTGGAAAGTTGTTTCAAACTGCATGCTCTATCTGAATCATGAAGGAAAGAAAATTTGGTTTCATATCCCTTCAAAGGGACAGTCAACACCAGAATTTTTGTTGTTGTTTTAAAGGCTAGATAATCCCTTTACTACCCATTCCCCAGTTTTGCATAACCAACAGTTATAATAATACACGTTTTACCTCTGTAATTACCTTGTATCTAAGCCTCTGCAGACTGCCCCTTATTTCAGTTAATTTGACAGACTCAATGTTATCTATGTGAAACACATGAACTAACACCCTCTTGTGGTGAAAAACTGTCAAAATGCTTTCAGATTAGAGGCAGCCTTCAAGATCTAAGAAATTAGCATATGAACCTCCTAGGTTTAGCTAGCAAAATTAGTGATAAAAGTAAATTGGAAAGTTGTTTAAAATTACATGCCCTATATGAATCATGAAAGTTTGTTTTTTTTGGACTTGACAGTCCCTTTAAGTGGTTTAGTCTCATACAAACTATGTATTGTAACAATCACATTTTAAAAGTGAATGTAAACTTTGATGATAAAGTGCCCGGTTTTTAAAAATTCAATTAAAAACTGGGGCACTTTAATTCATAAAATGTTGTGAAAATACTTACCTTTTAATCTTGACAGCCGCTCCAGCTGCCCCCAGTCGTCGCAAGCCTCTTCCTACGTAAGAAATGACGGATCGGTCATCCTCCAATCCGTGTCTGATTCAACGCTGTGATTGGAGTTAGCCGGGTTGCTCATTTTAGACCCAGGAAGAGGCTTTGCGACGGGCGGAGGAAGCAATGCAGCGGCTGTTAAGAGTAAAAGGTAAGTATTTTCACAACACGAGCGAAATGTAAATTTTTATGAATTAAAGTGCCCCTGTTTTTAATCAAATTTTTAAAAATCGGGCACTTTATCATCAAAATTTACATTCACTTTAAAAGTGGTTCCGTGATAAGTATAACATTATTGGTTGAAATGAAAGAGCGATAATTTTGTTGGACATCTTATCATAATATGACAATGGCTGATAAACAAATACATGCACAATTATTGGTCAATAAATGTCAATTTCTTACCATTTGATGCAATAAAAAGTTCCTTCCTGTATTTTGAGCCCAGCAAGGGGCATTTTTTTTTACTTTTCACTGGGGAAAGTAAAAAAACTTTTTATATAGCATGTGCCTTATTAGTAGTTCTGAGACAGGCCCCCAATGATAACAGTATTGTGAGAAAAGCAACATTTTAAGAAGGGATACATACGCATTGTAATCTAAATTGGCTGTGAACATTTTATAAATGGCTTAAATCAGTGTTGGAAGGCAGTCTCGCTATTGGGCGTTTTACTACACTGTGGGAGGCAATGCTTCTCTGACACTGGTGGAATTTTAAAAGCGGCATCCCCATCTGAACTGACGGGGTACTGTAAATGGTACCTTTAGATACTATTGAATGACAATACAATATACATGTCTCAACCGAAATTCAACCTCTTGTTGCAATAGTGAAACTAGGACATGAGTGAGTATTAACCCTACAGGAGCTGAGGGATTGTGGGTATATTGTATTGTACATGTGTATACACTTATTAATATGTATTATACTGTAAAATACTATAAAATGTATTTAAAGTCATTTTGTTATTGAATTTTTTATTTATTTTTTTTTACAGAAAAAAAAAAAAACTTTTATAATTTTCAGCCCCACTCAAGTATAATTTCTAAAAAAACATAGTCCATTGTTAACACTGTGTTCATTTCATTATTATTCCGTTTAGTAACAAAATACTATAGACGTGGGAAAGATCTATTGCAAATGACAAAAGAACATTATCAAGAGAACATATTAGGGAGACACATAATATAACCAAAGTTATAGTCCAGTCCTACAGGAGGAGGCAAAACACCACACAACAAAAGCTTTAACCCCTCCCATTTCCCATGATTCCTTAGGTATACATATGAACAAGAGAAAGGAGAAAATAAGTAAAGCATGAAAGGAAAAGTAGGGAAAATGTAGTGCAAACCGGTACTTCCACTAACTTTTGGAACATGAGACAGGAAGAATCTTCCTTAAAGAGGGCGAGACCAAAGGCCTATGTGGTACCCCTGGGAAATCATGTTCAGTACCCAAGGAATTTGAACTGATTTTTCCTGAAGCCTCCTGAATAAGGTTCAGACTGTCCCCACCAGAACTGAGTCTGAGTTGGAGGCAACACCTTCATGCTGATTTGGAGTAAGAGAGAAAGGCGTTTTGGTTTGTTTGGACTTAGAAAGATCACCTCTTCTAAGATGGAAAGTTCCAACTCCTTGGTTTATCTTAGAATGATAAAAACTGAAGAGGTGGATCTTTCCATCTTATAATGATAAAAAGAGTGAAATTATCTAGCTGACATAACCCTGCACTTAGTTGTTTTTTTGGGGTGTGTTGCGGCAGTGACTATAGCAATGATAGCATCCAGTACAGATCCAAATAAGATCTTTTCTTGAAAATGGAGGGAAAGAAATCTCATTTTATATATTATATCAGTAGACCATGACACCAGCAATAAGACACAACAGTCATAGCAGCACTTATTTCAACAGCTGCATCACAAAAATGTAACTGCTGGCAGTCTCTACTAACCTCAAGCAAACCTGAATTTCATCAAGGGAAGCTTATTAGGAAATAAAGTCTGAGATATCGCGCCATACTGCAGTAGCTGCAGATACACAGGCTACACTAATAGCTGGATGTAACCTTAACATTTTCTGTCCATCAGATCTTTAAGAGGTATTGACCTCTAGTCTAAAGGAATGGTATTCTGCCTAGCCAAAGTAGAAATAGCACTGTCTATCTTTGGAATAGTCTTTGGCAAAAGAAACAAAGAAACAAAAACAGAATTTATGTTTACCTGATAAATTACTTTCTCCAACGGTGTGTCCGGTCCACGGCGTCATCCTTACTTGTGGGATATTCTCTTCCCCAACAGGAAATGGCAAAGAGCCCAGCAAAGCTGGTCACATGATCCCTCCTAGGCTCCGCCTTCCCCAGTCATTCGACCGACGTAAAGGAGGAATATTTGCATAGGAGAAATCATATGATACCGTGGTGACTGTAGTTAAAGAAAATAAATCATCAGACCTGATTAAAAAACCAGGGCGGGCCGTGGACCGGACACACCGTTGGAGAAAGTAATTTATCAGGTAAACATAAATTCTGTTTTCTCCAACATAGGTGTGTCCGGTCCACGGCGTCATCCTTACTTGTGGGAACCAATACCAAAGCTTTAGGACACGGATGATGGGAGGGAGCAAATCAGGTCACCTAGATGGAAGGCACCACGGTTTGCAAAACCTTTCTCCCAAAAATAGCCTCAGAAGAAGCAAAAGTATCAAATTTGTAAAATTTGGTAAAAGTGTGCAGTGAAGACCAAGTCGCTGCCTTACATATCTGATCAACAGAAGCCTCGTTCTTAAAGGCCCATGTGGAAGCCACGGCCCTAGTGGAATGAGCTGTGATTCTTTCAGGAGGCTGCCGTCCGGCAGTCTCATAAGCCAATCTGATGATGCTTTTAAGCCAAAAAGATAGAGAGGTAGAAGTTGCTTTTTGACCTCTCCTTTTACCAGAATAAACAACAAACAAGGAAGATGTTTGTCTGAAATCCTTTGTAGCATCTAAATAGAATTTTAGAGCACGGACAACGTCCAAATTGTGTAACAAACGTTCCTTCTATGAAACTGGATTCGGACACAAAGAAGGTACAACTATCTCCTGGTTAATATTTTTGTTGGAAACAACCTTCGGAAGAAAACCAGGCTCAGTACGTAAAACCACCTTATCTGCATGGACCAGATAGGGCGGAGAGCACTGCAGAGCAGATAACTCAGAAACTCTTCTAGCGGAAGAAATTGCAACCTAAAACAAAACTTTCCAAGATAATAACTTAATATCTACGGAATGTAAGGGTTCAAACGGAACCCCTTGAAGAACTGAAAGAACTAGATTAAGACTCCAGGGAAGAGTCAAAGGTCTGTAAACAGGCTTGATTCTAACCAGAGCCTGAACAAACGCTTAAACGTCTGGCACAGCTGCCAGCCTTTTAGCAGAGATCTGTCCCTTCAGAGAACTCGCAGAAAATCCTTTCTACAAACCTTCTTGTAGAAAGGAAAGAATCTAGGAATTTTTATCTTGTTCCATGGGAATCCTTTAGATTCACACCAACAGATATATTTTTCCATATATTATAGTAAATTTTTCTAGTTACAGGCTTTCTAGCCTGAATAAGAGTATCTATTACAGAATCTGAAAACCCACGCTTTGATAAAATCAAGCGTTCAAACTCCAAGCAGTCAGTTGGAGGAAAACCAGATTCGGATGTTCGAATGGACCCTGAATAAGAAGGTCCTGTCTCAAAGGTAGCTTCCATGGTGGAGCCGATGACACATTCACCAGGTCTGCATACCAAGTCCTGCGTGGCCACACAGGAACTATCAAGGTCACCGAAGCCCTCTCCAGATTGATCCTGGCTACCAGCCTGGGAATGAGAGGAAACGGTGGGAATACATAAGCTAGGTTGAAGATCCAAGGTGCTACTATTGTATCCAATAGAGTCGCCTTGGGATCCCTGGATTTGGACCCGTAACAAGGGACCATGAAGTTCTGACGAGAGGCCATCAGAACCATGTCTGGAATGCCCCATAATTGAGTTATTTGGGCAAAGATTTCCAGATGGAGTTCCCACTCCCCCGGATGCTCCTCCATCGCCAGGGAACTCCTTGTTACCCCCTGATGGTTGATATATGTAACAGTCGTCATGATGTCTGATTGAAACCTTATGAATTTGGCCTTTGCTAGTCGAGGCCAAGCCTTGAGAGCATTGAATATCGCTCTCAGTTCCATTATGTTTATCGGGAGAAGAGAGTCTTCCCGAAACCATAGACCCTGAGTTTTCAGGGGTTCCCAGACCGCGCCCCAGCCCACCAGACTGGCGTCGGTCGTGACAATGACCTATTCTGGTCTGCGGAAGCTCATTCCCTGTGACAGGTTGTCCAGGGTCAGCCACCAACGGAGTGAATCTCTGGTTATTTGATCTACTTGTATCGTCGGAGACAAGTCTGTATAATCCCCATTCCACTGTCTGAGCATGCACAGGTGCAATGGTCTTAGATGAATTCGTGCAAAAGGAACTATGTCCATTGCCGCAACCATCAAACCTATTACTTCCATGGACTGCGCTATGGAAGGAAGAAGAACAGAATGAAGTACCTGACAAGAGCTTAGAAGTTTTGATTTTCTGGCCTCTGTCAGAAAAACCTTCATTTCTAAGGAAACTATTATTGTTCCCAAGAAGGGAACTCTTGTTGACGGGGACAGAGAACTTTTTTCTATGTTCACTTTCCACCTGTGAGATCTGAGAAAGGCTAGGACAATGTCCGTATGAGCCCTTGCTTTTGACAGAGACGACACTTGAATCAGGATGTCGTCCAAGTAAGGTACTACTGCAATGCCCCTTGGTCTTAGCACCGCTAGAAGGGACCCTAGTACCCTTGTGAAAATCCTTGGAGCAGTGGCTAATCCGAATGGAAGTGCCACAGGTAATGCTTGTCCAGAAAGGCGAACCTTAGGAACCGAAAATGTTCCTTGTGGATAGGAATACGTAGGTACGCATCCTTTAAGTCCACCGTGGTCATGAATTGACCTTCCTGGATGGTAGGAAGGATCGTTCGAATGGTTTCCATTTTGAATGATGAAACCCTTAGAAACTTGTTTAGAATCTTGAGATCTAAAATAGGTCTGAATGTTCCCTCTTTTTTGGGAATTATGAACAGGTTGGAGTAAAAACCCATCCCTTGTTCTCCTAATGGAACAGGATGAATCACTCCCATGCTTAACAGGTCTTCTACACAGTGTAAGAATGCCTGTTCGAAGATAATTGAGACCCGTGGAACCTTCCCCTTGGGGGTAGTTCCCTGAATTCCAGGAGATAACCTTGAGAAACTATTTCTAGCGCCCAAGGATCCTGAACATCTCTTGCCCCAGCCTGAGCAAAGAGAGAAAGTCTGCCCCCCACCAGATCCTTCCCAGATCGGGGGCCAACACTTCATGCTGTTTTGGTAGCAGTGGCAGGTGACTTGGCCTGCTTACCCTTGTTCCAGCCTTGCATCGGCCTCCAGGCTGGCTTGGTTTGAGAAGTATTACCCTCTTGCTTAGAGGGTGTAGAATTTGAGGCTGGTCCGTTTCTGCGAAAGGGACGAAAATTTGGCTTCTTTTTAGCCTTAAAAGACCTATCCACAGGAAGGGCGTGGCCCTTTCCCCCAGTGATGTCTGAAATAATCTCTTTCAAGTCCGGGCCAAACAGTGTTTTACCCTTGAAAGGGATGTTAAGCAAAAGCGCTCTGCGCGCCACGATAGCAAACCCTGAATTATTCGCCGCTAATCTAGCTAATTGCAAAGCGGCATCTAAAATAAAAAAGAGTTAGCCAATTTAAGAGCTTGAACTCTGTCCAAAACCTCCTCGTACGAAGATTCTTTATTGAGCGACTTTTCTAGTTCTTCGAACCAGAAACACGCAGCTGTAGTGACAGGAACAATGCATGAAATTGGTTGTAGAAGGTAACCTTGCTGAACAAACATCTTTTTAAGCAAACCCTCTAACCTTTAATCCATAGGATCTTGAAAGCACAACTATCTTCTATAGGAATAGAAGTGCGTTTGTTTAGAGTAGAAACCGCCCCCTCGACCTTGGGGACTGTATGCTATAAGTCCTTTCTGGGGTCGACTATAGGAACTAATTTCTTAAATATAGGGGGAGGACAAAAGGTATGCCGGGCCTTTCCCACTCCTTATTTACTATGTCCGCCACCCGCTTGGGTATAGGAAAAACATCGTGGGGCACCAGAACCTCTAGGAACTTGTCCATCTTACCTAATTTCTCTGGAATGACCAAATTGTCACAATCATCCAGAGTAGATAATACCTCCTTAAGTAGTGCGTGGAGATGTTGAAATTTAAATTTAAAAGTTACAATATCAGGTTCTGCTTGTTGAGAAATTTTCCCTGAATCTGAAATTTCTCCCTCAGACAAAACCTCCCTCCTGGCCCCTTCAGATAGGTGTGAGGGTATGTCAGAACAGATATCATCAGCGTCCTCTTGCTCTTCAGTGTTTAAAACAGAGCAATCACGCTTTCTCTGATAAGTAGGCATTTTGGAAAAAATGCATGCAATAGAATTATCCATTACAGCCATTAATTGTTGTATGGTAATAAGTATTGGCGCACTAGATGTACTAGGGGCCTCTTGTGTGGGCAAAACTGGTGTAGACACAGAAGGGGATGATGCAGTACCATGCTTACTCCCCTCATTAGAGGAATCATCTTGGGCAATATCATATCTATGGCATTATTATCCCTACTTTGTTTGGACATTATGACACAAATATATCACATATATTTAAATGGGGAGACACATTGGCTTTCATACATATAGAACATCGTTATCTGATGGTTCAGACATGTTAAACAGGCTTAAACTTGTGAACAAAGCACAAAAAATGTTTTACAATAAAACCGTTACTGTCCCTTTAAATTTCAAACTGAACACACTTTATTACTGAATATGTGAAAAAGTATGAAGGAATTGTTCAAATTTCACCAAAATTTCACCACAGTAACTTAAAGCCTTAAAAGTATTGCACACCAAATTTGAAAGCTTTAACCCTTAAAATAACGGAACCGGAGCCGTTTTTACATTTAACCCCTATACAGTCCCAGGTAGCTGCTTTGCTGAGACCCAACCAAGCCCAGAGGGGAATACGATACCAAATGATGCCTTCTATAAGCTTTTTCAGTGGTTCTTAGCTCCTCACACATGCATCTGCATGCCATGCTTTCCAAAAACAACTGCGCATTAGAGGCGCGAAAATGAGGCTCTGTCTATGACTAGAAAAGGCCCCCAGTGAAAAAGGTGTCCAATACAGTGCCTGCCGTTTTTATTAAAACAATCCCCAAGATTTAACAACTATTAAAAATAATAATCTGCCAAATATACTTAGTAAAGTAATCGTTTTAGCCCAGAAAAATGTCTACCAGTTTTTTAAGCCCTAATGAAGCCCTTTATTCTTTTACTTAAACTAAGAAAATGGCTTACCGGTTCCCATAGGGAAAATGACAGCTTCCAGCATTACCGAGTCTTGTTAGAAATGTGTCATACCTCAAGCAGCAAAAGTCTGCTCACTGTTTCCCCCAACTGAAGTTAATTCCTCTCAACAGTCCTGTGTGGAAACAGCCATCGATTTTAGTAACGGTTGCTAAAATCATTTTCCTCTTACAAACAGAAATCTTCATCTCTTTCCTGTTTCAGAGTAAATAGTACATACCAGCACTATTTTAAAATAACAAACTCTTGATTGAAGAATAAAAACTACATTTAAACACCAAAAAACTCTAAGCCATCTCCGTGGAGATGTTGCCTGTACAACGGCAAAGAGAATGACTGGGGAAGGCGGAGCCTAGGAGGGATCATGTGACCAGCTTTGCTGGGCTCTTTGCCATTTCCTGTTGGGGAAGAGAATATCCCACAAGTAAGGATGACGCCGTGGACCGGACACACCTATGTTGGAGAAAAGGGAATTTCTGGTTTGTTCCATTCTTTGCTAATAAGCTCTGAAACCCCATCAGGAACCAGGAAGGTAGATGACGTCTGTTTTTGGGCTGCCTTAAAGAACGTATCAATCTTTTTCCCCGAAGCTCAACTTCTCACACAACAATCTTCTTGTAGCAGGGATCATAATCACAGAGCAGTGTGTGAGAAGTTTATCTGCTGTGTCTAAAGAAGCTAGTTTATTACCATTAAACCAGCCTAAAATCATACAGATGTGCCTGCCTCCTATATTCCAGTAATAAATTAGCTTCTGCACACAATAGAGCTAGACTTCTAACACACAGCTCTGTGAATTATGATCCTGGCTACAATGAGATTGTTTCACAGAGCAGTGTGCGAGAGGTCCAGCTCCGGTGTGTGCAGAAGCTAATTTATTACCATGGTAAACACCCGGTGCAAAGGTAGTAAGAAGCCATAACATAGGAGGCAGACACAGCTGTATGATTTTAGGCTGCTTCTATGGTGATAAACTAGCTTCCACAGAGAGCAGCTAAACTTCTGACACACTGCTCTATAAATATGGTCCTGACTACAAGAAACTCATTCACAGAGCAGTGTGTGAGAAGTTCAGCAGGTGAGGGAGGCGAGGGAGCAAGAAGCCAGCAGCACAGTGTTACTGAAGCAGAGGAGACATACGTAGCAGTTTCTAAGCAAATTTATATTACAAAGTTCAGCTCCAATATCAGGTAGCGAGGCATTTCAGCCTAGTGACTTCCTGACTGAAGACAAGTAGGTTAGGGAGTAAAGGGAAAATCCTAGCTCAGTGGTTAGACTAGAGTATATTATGTACATTTTCATATGCAGTGACAAACCCTGCAAAACTCTTTCAATGTTTTATGAGATTGAGCTCCAAAATAGGTAATGTGTGTAAACTGCAAAGTTTACCTACATCTAGAGCTTAATTTAAATAGGCCACTTTTGTTTTTTGACTACACTGTCCCTCTAACTGGTGGAGGCATGAAAGCAGACAGTTGTGGAATTGTAAAGTGAATGTACTGTTTTATGTTAGGAGGAAGGTCTGTAGAACTATCCAGGAGATAATCCCTGGTGGATAACAAATCCCTGACTACTCTGCTACAAATGCAACGCTGCATGACCCTGCCTAGCAATAGACACATAGGTTATAAAGCCAAGTAGGGCCACATACCAACACTTCCTTACATAGCAAACACATATAGGAAAGGGGAACTGCCATGGGTACAGCATGCGCACCCACTTATGCCAACCTATTCTTAGGCTGGTGGGAGGCACAGCATGTCTTCACAGATACGAATACACCAACAAGATACCGTTATGGCTGCGCTATATAGACAATATTTTTTTCATCTGGGAAGATAGCCAAGAAGAACTACCTGAATTTCTCAATGTATTAAATATGAACAATTTAAACATCAAACTAACCCACGAAGCCAGCCAAACTAAAAATTTTAGATGCGACAATCAGCAAAGATACCCAAGGCAACATCCAAACAGACCTGTATAGGAGGAAAACATCAACCAACAGCCTATTGAATAGTACCAGTGCCCATGCTCCAGGTACCACCAAGAGCCGAACCTACTAGTGAATTCCTGCAGATACGCAGAAACTGATCTGATGAGCGGACATTCAAAGTAAGAGCTATGGAACTAACCAATAAATAAATCCAATGTGGGTATAGCAAAAGGAGCATTAAAAGATCAAGCACTGCAAACTAATTGAAGGGAACTTCTGTACAAAAAGACCAAACCGGATAACCAGATACCGAGATTAATTCTCACTTACAATCATCAAATTCTGGAAGTGGTCCAAATCATCAACAAGCATTGGAATATTTTGATGACACACCCGATCCTGAAAGCCCAACTTGGGGATAAACCCACAATAGGATACAGACGGGCCAAAAACTTGAAAGATCTTGTTAGCAGTAGTCATCTTCAAACCAGAACTACACAAACAGCATTTAGACCAGGCTCACACAAATGTGAGAACTGCAGCACATGCAAATACATGGTTCCAACTAACCAGACAGTAGACAGATTTGGAGTAATACATACCATCAAAAGATATATCGGCTGCAATACTAAAGGCGTAATATATGTACTACGCTGCAGCTGTAATCTACTCTATGTAGGAATGACCACCTGCAAACTCAGAACAAGATTGATGGAACACCTACGCAATATAAAGAACGCAGCACAAGATAGGGAAAAGGGCAAAACACTGACAAGTGTAGCATCACATTTCCTCACTCAGCTTCATTCTAATAGAGATGAGTTGTCGGGGTATCGAAAAACATAATTTATGTAAGAACTTACCTGATAAATTCATTTCTTTCATATTAACAAGAGTCCATGAGCTAGTGACGTATGGGATATACATTCCTACCAGGAGGGGCAAAGTTTCCCAAACCTTAAAATGCCTATAAATACACCCCTCACCACACCCACAAATCAGTTTAACGAATAGCCAAGAAGTGGGGTGATAAGAAAAAAGTGCGAAGCATATAAAATAAGGAATTGGAATAATTGTGCTTTATACAAAAAAATCATAACCACCACAAAAAAGGGTGGGCCTCATGGACTCTTGTTAATATGAAAGAAATGAATTTATCAGGTAAGTTCTTACATAAATTATGTTTTCTTTCATGTAATTAACAAGAGTCCATGAGCTAGTGACGTATGGGATAATGAATACCCAAGATGTGGATCTTTCCACACAAGAGTCACTAGAGAGGGAGGGATAAAATAAAGACAGCCAATTCCTGCTGAAAATAATCCACACCCAAAATAAAGTTTAATGAAAAACATAAGCAGAAGATTCAAACCGAAACCACTGCCTGAAGTACCTTTCTACCAAAAACTGCTTCAGAAGAAGAGAATACATCAAAATGGTAGAATTTAGTAAAAGTATGCAAAGAGGACCAAGTCGCTGCTTTGCAAATCTGATCAACTGAAGCTTCATTCCTAAACGCCCAGGAAGTAGAGACTGACCTAGTAGAATGAGCTGTAATCCTCTGAGGCGGAGTCTTACCCGAATTAAGATAGGCAAGATGAATTAAAGATTTCAACCAGGATGCCAAAGAAATGGCAGAAGCTTTCTGGCCTTTTCTAGAACCAGAAAAGATGACAAATAGACTAGAAGTCTTTCGAAAAGATTTAGTAGCTTCAACATAATATTTCAAAGCTCTAACAACATCCAAAGAATGTAACGATTTCTCCTTAGAATTCTTAGGATTAGGACATAATGAAGGAACCACGATTTCTCTACTAATGTTGTTGGAATTCACAACCTTAGGTAAAAATTCAAAAGAAGTTCGCAACACCGCCTTATCCTGATGAAAAATCAGAAAAGGAGACTCACAAGAAAGAGCAGATAATTCAGAAACTCTTCTGGCAGAAGAGATGGCCAAAAGGAACAAAACTTTCCAAGAAAGCAATTTAATGTCCAATGAATGCATAGGTTCAAACGGAGGAGCTTGAAGAGCTCCCAGAACCAAATTCAAACTCCATGGAGGAGAAATTGACTTAATGACAGGTTTTATACGAACCAAAGCTTGTACAAAACAATGAATATCAGGAAGAATAGCAATCTTTCTGTGAAAAAGAACAGAAAGAGCAGAGATTTGTCCTTTCAAGGAACTTGCGGACAAACCCTTATCTAAACCATCCTGAAGAAATTGTAATATTCTCGGAATTCTAAAAGAATACCAAGAAAAATGATGAGTAAGACACCAAGAAATATAAGTCTTCCAGACTCTATAATATATCTCTCTAGATACAGATTTACGAGCCTGTAACATAGTATCAATCACAGAGTCAGAGAAACCTCTTTGACTAAGAATCAAGCGTTCAATCTCCATACCTTTAAGTTTAAGGATTTCAGATCCGGATGGAAAAAAGGACCTTGCGACAGAAGGTCTGGTCTTAACGGAAGAGTCCATGGTTGGCAAGATGCCATCCGGACAAGATCCGCATACCAAAACCTGTGAGGCCATGCCGGAGCTATTAGCAGAACAAACGAGCATTCCCTCAGAATCTTGGAGATTACTCTTGGAAGAAGAACTAGAGGCGGAAAGATATAGGCAGGATGATACTTCCAAGGAAGTGATAATGCATCCACTGCCTCCGCCTGAGGATCCCGGGATCTGGACAGATACCTGGGAAGTTTCTTGTTTAGATGAGAGGCCATCAGATCTATCTCTGGAAGCCCCCACATTTGAACAATCTGAAGAAATACCTCTGGGTGAAGAGACCATTCGCCCGGATGCAACGTTTGGCGACTGAGATAATCCGCTTCCCAATTGTCTACACCTGGGATATGAACCGCAGAGATTAGACAGGAGCTGGATTCCGCCCAAACCAAAATTCGAGATACTTCTTTCATAGCCAGAGGACTGTGAGTCCCTCCTTGATGATTGATGTATGCCACAGTTGTGACATTGTCTGTCTGAAAACAAATGAACGATTCTCTCTTCAGAAGAGGCCAAAACTGAAGAGCTCTGAAAATTGCACGGAGTTCCAAAATATTGATCGGTAATCTCACCTCCTGAGATTCCCAAACTCCCTGTGCCGTCAGAGATCCCCACACAGCTCCCCAACCTGTGAGACTTGCATCTGTTGAAATTACAGTCCAGGTCGGAAGAACAAAAGAAGCCCCCTGAATTAAACGATGGTGATCTGTCCACCACGTTAGAGAGTGTCGAACAATCGGTTTTAAAGATATTAATTGAGATATCTTCGTGTAATCCCTGCACCATTGGTTCAGCATACAGAGCTGAAGAGGTCGCATGTGAAAACGAGCAAAGGGGATCGCGTCCGATGCAGCAGTCATAAGACCTAGAATTTCCATGCATAAGGCTACCGAAGGGAATGATTGTGACTGAAGGTTTCGACAAGCTGTAATCAATTTTAGACGTCTCTTGTCTGTTAAAGACAGAGTCATGGACACTGAATCTATCTGGAAACCCAGAAAGGTTACCCTTGTTTGAGGAATCAAAGAACTTTTTGGTAAATTGATCCTCCAACCATGATCTTGAAGAAACAACACAAGTCGATTCGTATGAGACTCTGCTAAATGTAAAGACTGAGCAAGTACCAAGATATCGTCCAAATAAGGAAATACCACAATACCCTGTTCTCTGATTACAGACAGAAGGGCACCGAGAATCTTTGTGAAAATTCTTGGAGCTGTAGCAAGGCCAAACGGTAGAGCCACAAATTGGTAATGCTTGTCTAGAAAAGAGAATCTCAGGAACTGAAAATGATCTGGATGAATCGGAATATGCAGATATGCATCCTGTAAATCTATTGTGGACATATAATTCCCTTGCTGAACAAAAGGCAATATAGTCCTTACAGTTACCATCTTGAACGTTGGTATCCTTACATAACGATTCAATAATTTTAGATCCAGAACTGGTCTGAAGGAATTCTCCTTCTTTGGTACAATGAAGAGATTTGAATAAAACCCCATCCCCTGTTCCGGAACTGGAACTGGCATAATTACTCCAGCCAACTCTAGATCTGAAACACAATTCAGAAATGCTTGAGCTTTCACTGGATTTACTGGGACACGGGAAAGAAAAAATCTCTTTGCAGGAGGTCTCATCTTGAAACCAATTCTGTACCCTTCTGAAACAATGCTCTGAATCCAAAGATTGTGAACAGAATTGATCCAAATTTCTTTGAAAAAACGTAACCTGCCCCCTACCAGCTGAACTGGAATGAGGGCCGTACCTTCATGTGAACTTAGAAGCAGGCTTTGCCTTTCTAGCAGGCTTGGATTTATTCCAGACTGGAGATGGTTTCCAAACTGAAACTGCTCCTGAGGACGAAGGATCAGGCTTTTGTTCTTTGTTGAAACGAAAGGAACGAAAACGATTGTTAGCCCTGTTTTTACCTTTAGATTTTTTATCCTGTGGTAAAAAAGTTCCTTTCCCACCAGTAACAGTTGAAATAATAGAATCCAACTGAGAACCAAATAATTTGTTTCCCTGGAAAGAAATGGAAAGTAGAGTTGATTTAGAAGCCATATCAGCATTCCAAGTCTTAAGCCATAAAGCTCTTCTGGCTAAGATAGCTAGAGACATAAACCTAACATCAACTCTAATAATATCAAAAATGGCATCACAGATAAAATTATTAGCATGCTGAAGAAGAATAATAATATCATGAGAATCACGATTTGCTACTTGTTGCGCTAGGGTTTCCAACCAAAAAGTTGAAGCTGCAGCAACATCAGCCAATGATATAGCAGGTCTAAGAAGATTACCTGAACACAGATAAGCTTTTCTTAGAAAGGATTCAATTTTTCTATCTAAAGGATCCTTAAACGAGGTACCATCTGACGTAGGAATGGTAGTACGTTTAGCAAGGGTAGAAATAGCCCCATCAACTTTAGGGATTTTGTCCCAAAATTCTAACCTGTCAGGCGGAACAGGATATAATTGCTTAAAACGTTTAGAAGGAGTAAATGAATTACCCAATTTATCCCATTCTTTGGAAATCACTGCAGAAATAGCATTAGGAACAGGAAAAACTTCTGGAATAACCGCAGGAGCTTTAAAAACCTTATCCAAACGTATAGAATTAGTATCAAGAGGACTAGAATCCTCTATTTCTAAAGCAATTAGTACTTCTTTAAGTAAAGAGCGAATAAATTCCATCTTAAATAAATATGAAGATTTATCAGCATCAATCTCTGAGATAGAATCCTCTGAACCAGAAGAGTCCAAAGAATCAGAATGATGGTGTTCATTTAAAAATTCATCTGTAGAGAGAGAAGATTTAAAAGACTTTTTACGTTTACTAGAAGGAGAAATAACAGACAAAGCCTTCTTTATGGATTCAGAAACAAAATCTCTTATGTTATCAGGAACATTCTGCACCTTAGATGTTGAGGGAACTGCAACAGGCAATGGTACATTACTAAAGGAAATAATATCTGCTTTATCAAGTTTGTCATGACAATTATTACAAACAACAGCTGGAGGAATAGCTACCAAAAATTTACAGCAGATACACTTAGCTTTGGTAGATCCAGCAGGCAGTGATTTTCCTGTAGTATCTTCTGGCTCAGATGCAACGTGAGACATCTTGCAATATGTAAGAGAAAAAACAACATATAAAGCAAAATAGATCAAATTCCTTATAAGACAGTTTCAGGAATGGGAAAGAATGCCAAATATCAAGCTTCTAGCAACCAGAAGCAAATGAAAAATGAGACTGAAATAAAGTGGAGACAAAAGCGACGCCCATATTTTTTAGCGCCAAATAAGACGCCCACATTATTTGGCGCCTAAATGCTTTTGGCGCCAAAAATGACGCCACATCCGGAACGCCGACATTTTTGGCGCAAAATAACGTCAAAAAAATGACGTAACTTCCGGCGACACGTATGAAGCCGGAAACGGAAAAGAATTTTTGCGCCAAAAAAGTCCGCGCCAAGAATGACGCAATAAAATGAAGCATTTTCAGCCCCCGCGAGCCTAACAGCCCACAGGGAAAAAAGTCAAATTTTTGAGGTAAGAAAAATATGATAATTCAATGCATAATCCCAAATATGAAACTGACTGTCTGAAAATAAGGAAAGTTGAACATTCTGAGTCAAGGCAAATAAATGTTTGAATACATATATTTAGAACTTTATAAATAAAGTGCCCAACCATAGCTTAGAGTGTCACAGAAAATAAGACTTACTTACCCCAGGACACTCATCTACATGTTTGTAGAAAGCCAAACCAGTACTGAAACGAGAATCAGTAGAGGTAATGGTAAATATAAGAGTATATCGTCGATCTGAAAAGGGAGGTAAGAGATGAATCTCTACGACCGATAACAGAGAACCTTATGAAATAGACCCCGTAGAAGGAGATCACTGCATTCAATAGGCAATACTCTCTTCACATCCCTCTGACATTCACTGCACGCTGAGAGGAAAACCGGGCTCCAACTTGCTGCGGAGCGCATATCAACGTAGAATCTAGCACAAACTTACTTCACCACCTCCCTTGGAGGCAAAGTTTGTAAAACTGATTTGTGGGTGTGGTGAGGGGTGTATTTATAGGCATTTTAAGGTTTGGGAAACTTTGCCCCTCCTGGTAGGAATGTATATCCCATACGTCACTAGCTCATGGACTCTTGTTAATTACATGAAAGAAAAGTGAGTCTTGGCATCAGGAGGAGGAGATTTGGAGTCTGCACTCCTTAAAACTAAAAGCAGATGGATATATCTATTAGATACTGTCCAACCAAAGGGAATGAACGAACAGAACAATTACTACATATTCTTGTAGAATTGGATGATTTTAAAATATATATATCCAAATGCACACAGTAAATTTCAATCTGGAAATAGTGTATTATATAGGAAACACTTCTCAATAAGACAAGGGGGAATTTGGAAATAAGAACCTATCACGAAACCTCAATTTGAGGCCATAATATATAGCTTCACTCTTTCACTGTTTATCACACTCACCTTGTGTTTGATTTGGTTTATTTATTTTATTTTATTTTATTTTTATTTTATTCAGCACTGAAGGGCACTATCCCATCTCATTCTTAGATACAATCTCAGCCAATCAAGCTTCACATTATGTTATAAGTATATTTAGATCAAAGGTGATCGCTATCTCACCACACATCTAGCACAGGAATGGTGGAGAACCACCTCATAGGCATTAGTAATAAATCAGATAATATATCTTCACTATTTCACATCACTTATCATATTTGCTAGCATCATCTGATGACTGTACACATTTGTAATAGTTGAATGTTGATCCATTGTCACGGTCACAATGTATCACATTGTATTTTGGCACCTCACATACTCACCGGCAGTAACTCACAATTTTAGACACACAATCTGACATAATATCATCATAGTAATCCCTTTCCCCCTATTAATTCCTCTCTACTGTTGGCATTACTTTTCTTGTAATATATTAAGATGGATCATTCCCTAACCTCATACCTTCTGTTAACATATCAAGATCTGATACAAAACTACACATGACACAGGTGAATTCATACATTTCTTTAATCACACGTTAGATATACTTTGCCCGTTACCCCTCCACATCTGATTCTGGGCTAACATCAGAATTCAAATCCAGTTGACATTGTAATTCTACTTAGCCCACTACATGGAAAGCTATGCAATAACAGCATACTATCGTAAGATTTAACAAATAATTATCAAACACAAGTAATATGCTTAATTTAGACTATCAAACATATTTAGTGTTTTACCATACATCTCAGAACTGATTGATCATCTAGGCGTACTATATTATTACTGGCAACCATCGAGCTGTACATTAGAAATTACTATCTCTATCCGAAATAGGTATATACCACCTATAGAGACAGTGTCTATCTTGAGTGACAGACACACTATCCAATTATGATATGCAGAAGGCGGAACTTCTGGACACCGTATTGAGAGACTGAACTAGTGTTCTGTAATTCACTACTAGTATCTAAGTGGGGAATGTTAATCCACAAACATAGAGGGACTTGAACCAAACTTACATATGATTAATTACCCTGTATTACCAAATACGTGCTAGACCATATTCATGCAGATACATTATCATATGCATTCTCTCTAATTTGATTCTAATCAGTAGCGATTAGACTGAATATATTTGCCTGATTAAATCTAGATCACTATGCTATAGGGGAACCATCCACCACACATATATAGAGGACATCTACACACACACACACACGACATAGGGATCCCAAACACTAGTTTTGTTCAGTAGCACCATAAATATTGATAGATAACCTAGAAGCTTTACTCTAGTATAAAAAAAAAAAGGATAGTTGGACCGACGTTACTGAATATAAATGAACATACGTCCACCCCAGTCCGCCCATTAGATTATAAGCTGTCTATTTATCTACAAGATATGTTATGATACTTGGAACCCTATTACTTCAAGGCATTGATTATATATCCAGTATCATATATATTTAATATGGGATCAGTCTCACACTGGTGGTTTTAATGTGTTTTCGTGTGGTTTATTTTATTCAATATCATGAAAAAGGAAATTTATGCTTACCTGATAAATTTATTTCTTTTACGATATGACGGGTCCACGGATTTCATCCTTACTTGTGGGATATTAACCTCCTGCTAACAGGAAGTGGCAAAGAGCACCACAGCAGAGCTGTATATATAGCTCCTCCCAACCGAAGTTAGGAAGAGAAAAGAAAAGCCAAAAGGTGCAGAGGTGACTAAAGTTTAATAAAATAATAATATACCTGTCTTAAAAAATGACAGGGTGGGTCGTGGACTCGTCATATTGTAAAAGAAATAAATTTATCAGGTAAGCATAAATTTCCTTTTCTTTTACAAAGATATGACGAGTCCACGGATTTCATCCTTACTTGTGGGATACCAATACCAAAGCTATAGGACACGGATGAAAGGGAGGAACAAGACAGGAACCTAAATGGAAGGCACCACTGCTTGAAGAACCTTTCTCCCAAAAACAGCCTCAGAAGAATCAAAAGTATCAAATTTGTAAAATTTGGGAAAAGTATGAAGAGACGACCAAGTCGCAGCCTTGCAAATCTGTTCAACAGAAGCATCGTTTTAAAAAGCCCATGTGGAACCACAGCCCTAGTAGAATGAGCCGTAATTCTTTCAGGAGGCTGCTGTCCAGCCGTCTCATATGCCAGGCGGATGATACTCTTCAGCCAAAAAGAAAGAGGTAGCCGTAGCTTTCTGACCCCTACGCTTTCCAGAATAAACAATGAATAATGAAGATGATTGACGAAAATCCTTAGTCGCCTGCAAGTAAAACTTCAAGGCACGGACCACGTCCAGGTTATGTAACAGACACTCCTTCTTAGAAGAAAGATTAGGACACAAGGAAGAAACAACAATTTCCTGATTAATATTCTTATTTGAAACAACCTTAGGAAGGAATCCAGGTTTGGTATGCAAAACCACCTTATCAGAATGAAATATAAAATAAGGAGAGTCACATTGTAACGCTGAAATCGCAGAAACTCTACGAGCAGAAGAAAACATAATTTATGCTTACCTGATAAATTCCTTTCTCCTGTAGTGTAGTCAGTCCACGGGTCATCATTACTTCTGGGATATTAACTCCTCCCCAACAGGAAGTGCAAGAGGATCACCCAAGCAGAGCTGCTATATAGCTCCTCCCCTCTACGTCACACCCAGTCATTCGACCGAGAACCAAACGAGAAAGGAGAAACTATAGGGTGCAGTGGTGACTGGAGTATAATTTAAAAATTTAGACGTGCCATAAAAAACAGGGCGGGCCGTGGACTGACTACACTACAGGAGAAAGGAATTTATCAGGTAAGCATAAATTATGTTTTCTCCTGTTAAGTGTAGTCAGTCCACGGGTCATCATTACTTCTGGGATACCAATACCAAAGCTAAAGTACAC